>NC_069507.1:184396179-184503679 GCF_027579735.1 Bombina bombina
CTTAGATGTCACTTCACTTTACACCTCCATTCCCCATGCTTTGGGCTTGGAGGCATTACATTTTTGTCTTACTAATCACACCACATACGATTTTTTCACTAATCAGTTTCTTTACACAGCGGTTGAATATCTTCTTTCACATCATTTTTTTATGTTCGAGGGCAAGTATTATCTCCAGAGACGTGGCACTTCTAGGGGGGCAAAATTCGCTCCTTCCTATGCTAATCTCTATATGAGGTTCTGGGAGGGGTGCCACGTCTTTGGAGACAATAATCCCTTTCGGGAGAATATTGTTTATTTTGGTAGGTACATTGACGATTTGGTGTTGGTGTGGGATGGAGACCAACAATCTGTTGTTCGGTTTCTTGAATATGCTAACAGCAACAAATTTTATCTTTTTTTCACTATGACTGAGAATGTTAACACTATCAATTTTTTGGATGTCACTTTGACATCTTGTACTAACACACACTCCACTGAGATTGAACTTTACAGAAAAAGCACAGCAGGTAACACTATTTTGCATTCGACATCTTGTCACCCTACACATACCATTGAATCCATTCCATGTGGACAATTAGTTAGAACCAAACGAGTGATGCCCCGTTTTGACAAAGTAAGTCAGACTGCGATAGGTTGCCATGACAACACATAACACGGCTCTATTCAGTGCGTGCTGATCCGGAAGTAACCAGGATGCTCACACGCCCTCCTGTGACCACGCTGGATTCAGCGTGCATGGCGGATTTCAGACTTAGCCTCGCAACTCCCATATAGGCTATAACAAGTAAGCAGCCATCTCACAGTTGTAGTAAACGAAATATATGCCTCTTATGTTCATAAGATTATTTGCTGTAAGGTAGAGTTAGATATGTATTGACATTGACTATGCTGACTTTGGCCTGGTTCCATGACCACTCATATTGCTACCACTGATATACACAATTGTGTCACACTAGATAGTCATTATTGTTACATATATTTTATTGTTAATATTATATACTATGATGGTATCACACACGAGTGAAATGTTTATTGTTAATATACATCTCTTATTGATTTACATTGATGTATTTTGATTGGCTGAATATTTGATGGGGGAGGGGTTTGATTTGTCATATAACACTGTTTGAATCACAGTTTGGGTTGTCTGAGGAAGGGGTGAATGCCCCGAAACGTCACTACCAATAAATAGTTATTGTATTTAAATCCAGTGAGTGCTTATCCTTATCTTGATTATATATATATATATATATATATATATATATATATATATATATATATATATATATATATATATACATACATACACACACACACTGTATTTACACACACACACATTTTATATATATATATATATATACACACACACACATATATACATACACACATACACATATACATATATACACACACACACACACACATACTGTACATAACTAGCATAACCATAGCTAAGTTTACATTATGTATATATTTACAAATTTTTAAGTATTATTTTTTGTTATTAACTAACTGAATGACAGAACTGAGAGAATACTTCCAAATATAGATGAAGGGTGAGTGCCAACTTTTGAGCTGGAAACAGAGGCAGAAAGTGGGAAAAAAAGAACTATGTTTAAAAGGACCAGAAGACATTCAAGTTATCTCCCCAGTTAGGAATTATTCAAAACTACTTATGATCATGGACAGACATTGGAGTCATAAATTAAGTTTATATCAGAAAGCTCTCAATATGGATGTGAGCTAAACACAACTGACGTTACCGCCAATTACTATAATACTGGTGGGATATGGCTGATCTGCTGGATGGCAATAACTGGAATTCAGGTGGAATGGCTTTGTGCGCAGGAAAATTATTAGAATGAAAAATAATTAATATTTAATTTAAAAAAAAGGAAGATGGAGGGGAGGAAGACAAACAGTGATGTAAGTCTATCTGAAGGAATTAAGAAAACTACTACAAAGAGACAGGTAAAGAGAAGAAAATAGATGAAATATGAGAATTTTCTTTTAAGATTTTCTTTTTTTATATACTTTAATTCCACTATTTCAAGCCAAGACTATACCAACCTCTGCTGGCTTTAGAATGGAATCCTCTTCCTCTGAGCAGTGCTCCAGGCGAGAGGAGTTAAAAATACAATCTAGCTATGCAAGTTTCATAGTACTACACAACGTGCGTAGGGAGATTTTAATTTAACTCCTCCTCCATTGGTTTTCACTGATGTCCAGCCAGGCATTGTAGGGAGTTGTGGTACAACAGGGGTGAAACCATCAGAGGAGATTAATTCCTGTTTGATGGTGTCAAGGACCACTAACATCTTCTCATGGACCACTGGTTGGCGACCTCAGCACTAGATTTTTCGTTGCATGAATGTTTTGTAGATAATCCATTTATATAGCCTATACAGGGTTGTTGTTTTTTTTTTGGTTTTTTTAAATGTATAGTTTTGCATAATTTGAAATAATATTGTGCGAATTTTCAGACTCCTAACCAAGCCCCAAAGTTTTAGGTGAATACTGATGTATACCTACTCCAGCTTGCTCCTGTTTGTGTTTAAAACGGTCTTTTCATATGCAGAGGAAGGGGGAGGGGGAAATGTCTGCTTTCACTGGGTGTTCCAGTCAACCTAATCAAAAGTGCTAAACTGGGAGCTTCTAAGTAAGTTTTTAAAAGGTTTTATACTGGATTTTTAGATCAGCATCTGTGCATATTATTCTTTACAGTAGTGTCTATTACATGCAGTTATATGAAAATTGGTGTATACTGTCCCTTTAATATAACCATTAGGGCTGCTGAAAATAATCGATTCAGTGATGCATCGTGATGCAGCCGTTAACGATGCTGCATCGATGCAGTGCAGACCTGCATCGATTCAGGGGTCAGTGACGTCATAGAAGCCGATATAAGGATCAATCTGTCCTTATGCTTTGCAACGACTTGCAGTAGCTATGAGCCCTGTGCATAGCTACTGTGTGTACCATGAGTCCAGCACTATGTGTCATGTGTAGCTGAGTATCACACACATCTGTCTGTGGATCACCCCGGCTGTGTGTGTATCCTGCAAGCTAAGCGCTGATCACACAGGACCCCGGACAACCAGACCAGCCGTACAACTTCATCAGTGCCATCTCCCTACTGACCAGAATATCCCGCAAACAGATCCATATTTTCGTGTTGAATGACAGGGAAACTTTCTCAGCCGCCAGTACCCAGCTTATTCTACCTGGCAGTGCCCATCTCTGTGTACCCGGGCAGTGCCCAGCTCAGTGCTCCCAGCCTGCATCCAGGCAGATCCATCCTGCTGTGAGTACTGAGCATAGGAGCTCCCCAGCACAGCTGTATTCAGATCGCTTGTCCCGCAGAAGAGCTGTTCCCGTTGATTGTCCTCATCTGTGCCCCATGCGCACTGTAGATTGAGTCTGGACTGTTCTGTGCACTGGGCTCCAGCAGACAGCAGGGGGCTCTAAATATTCCTACACTGAGCGTTCGCTTTGCAGCTGGATGCTAATAGTGCTGGACAGGTTCGGTGCCTTCGCTGGGGTCACAGGCTGTTAGGTGACAGAGGTGGCTCATTTGCCCTCAGGTGCCTGCTGCAGTGACTCTCAATTTGCTTTTACTTTATTAAAAAAAAAAAAAACTCCTTAATCATACCACCTTTATTATGACCTTTTAGGGACAGTCTACACCATAATTTTATTGTTTTAAAAGATAATCACTTTGTTACTCATTCCCCAGTTTTGCATAACCTACACTGTTATATTAATATACTTTTTTACATTGTATCTAAGCATCTTCTGACAGCCCCCTGATCACATGACTTTTTATTTATTATCTATTGACATTTGCATTTTAGCCAATTAGTGCTGTGTTGTGCTGACTCTTAAATAACTACATGGGCATTCACACAATGTTATCTATATGACACACATGAATTAGCAGTTTTATCTTGTGAAAAGCAAATAAAAAAAAAGTGATAAGAGGCTGTCTGTAGTGGCTTAGAAACAGGCAGAAATGTAGAGGTTTAAAGCTTATAAAGTATCTTAATATAAAAATGTTGTGCAAAGCTGGGGAATGGGTAGTAAGGGCAATATCTATCTTTTTAAACAATAACAATTCTGGTGTAGACTGCCCCTTTCATTTGCAGTATTAACCAAGCATGCCAGAAATTCACCACCTAAAATGCAAAAAAGTAAGTCAAAATTTTATTTTATAGCTCTCTTACTAAACAGTGAGATAATCTTTTTTTTCTTGCAATTGAACACTTTGTTTACATATTTAAAATATGAAATCACCATAAAAATATTAAACCATAAATTAGATGAAAAAACAGCAACAACAAATAATTTTATTTCAGAGAGGGGTGACAACTATTTCAACAATATAATGCAATACCACTAATAAATCTTCCAGAATACGTTCCCTGTTTTTACATAAATCCACTTCTGCCATTTAAATTATACCCCCAAAAGCGTATACAAAATAAAATAAAAAAAGAAGGACACTAGATGTGCATTCTTGGTTTTGTGTGCACAATAATTGCCGAATATAGCCGGGAGCAGTGGTATTCAGCTCTTTTCGGTGCCGGTTTTATTTTTGTGAAAGTCCAACATACAAAGATCTGGATTTGCACACATATTTCTGAGTTACATTTTCACACAAATAAATCTGGCAACGAAAAAGGCCGAATGCCACTACCTGCGGCCATAGTTGGCATTCCCTGTGCACACAAAACAATAAATGCACATGCCTAAAGGACACAATTGAAGAGTGGTAGTTGCTCCCAGGCCATCAATATTAATATGTTAATCCCGTAACAGCCATAAACCTTTGAGTCCTCTGATATTGAACTACAATAACGGCTGTAATAGGGCTTCTATAGACGAGCATGACAAATTTGGTTGCAATCTAGGAGCAAGCCTGAAAATTTAAGAACCAGAAGCATTTGGCTGGCAAAGATGATCACCATTTTCATTGTACACCTAGCACTGTAGAGGAACATGCAACCCCTTCAATTAAAAGGTCCTTTAATGAGATGAAGAGACCAAGATTTGAGCTAAGTTAGAGGGCCTTCACTACCCTACAAACACTGAACAAGTGACTGCCGCTAAACATTTCCCTTTTACCGGTGCCTTCAGAACACAAAAGAAGCAAGTGGAGAAGTGAAAATTAAAAAGTTATGAGAGGTCCCCTGAGTAAAGCAGATAGCATGACTAGCTGTTTGCACGGACAGTTTTTTTCTTTTTAAATAATTGTTAGAAGAAAAAAAGCTTTATAACTTAGTAAAAACACATATACAAAATACAATTATCACCATCTTTATAAATATAACCAAATGAATATGTATATTTCCTGAATATGCAAATAACTCACAAAAATTCAGCAATTACTACAAACACACAAGATGTCATTATATCTGATTGCAATCAGCTGGCAAAGCAGCATTTATTTTAAATCCAAGGGTCAAGTTCAAGTAAGGTTTCTCCTCACTCTATGCATTTTATTCAGCCCTGCATCATAATAAGTATTAAAAACATAAAAACTCAGCAGCAAATAAGGTGAAGTCACAAGAATAAAACGTGAGTCTGCCTTAACTAGATTGGGCTAATACTTTGACCTTGAGATAGAAGCTTTTTTGCTGATCAATAGAAACACAAAGCCAAACTTATAAATACAAAATAAAATATATAAACAAGTATCGCAATATCTACCTGGCACACACTAATCACAAAAGCAGTAGGAATCTAAAAAAGGGACACTAAACCATCTGAGACTGTTACTTTTCAGCTAATTGTTTACTGTCTCTAATTGCCCTTATAGAAAGTTGAGACACAGACTGGCTCCTCCAGATAAAAGACATTTATTAAGAAAAAAGTTAAAGTGAAGGTAAAGTTTTACCTATCTATAAACCCTAATGAATTAGTCATAGTTAAAAAAATGCAATCGCTAACTTTTTTTTTTCAGAATGTATTAAAAGTGTATGTAAAAATAAAGGTTTATATTACCCCACCGTCATGTTCCTTACTCCTCCCATCAGCTATTTCCTTATCTTGGAGAGAGTGACGTATAGAGCGGTCCCACCCGCTCTATACGTGTCTCCAAAGCGAGTTCACAAGGATCCTATAAATTGCGCATGCACATTGCGTCGACTACTCTCAGCAATGCACATGCGGTGATATACTATGTTAATGCAAATCATTCATGATTGCAATAGGCATGCGCAAAACGGGAGCGCGCTTGTCTTACAAGCCCAAGAAATAATGTAAACGCATGCGCAGATCATCCAGGAGTCGGATGACGTAGGTTGACGGCCGCCTAACGGCCAGATTGTCAATTGGGTGCTGAAAAAACGTGACCTGCCATCAAAAAAAAAAAAAAAAAAAAAAAAAAAAAAAAAAACGGGTTGTATTTACGGATTGAACTAAAGTAAGTATAAAAGGCTAAAACTCGATTTATACTTAGAATTGAAAAAAATGATGAATTAAAGTGCTATTCATTTAGGGTGACAAGTGTAATTAGCTAATGCGATAGAGCGCACTTTACCTTCACTTTAAGTTAAATTATCACAACACACTGATAAAATTCCATAGATGCACCTACAGGCTAGGTATTAGAATATGAGGTCAGGTACTAGGGTTGCACCAATACCATTTTTTTAAGACCAAGTACAAGTACTGATTTTTTTCCAAATACTCACCGATACCAATTATGATACTTTTTTTATGTCATATGACAGTTTACCAAGCACAATACAGACTGATATAAGATAGCTTCATTATAATTATGAACTGTAACTCAAAAGACATTTTGAAATAATTAAACAGTTTTATTTGATTGTTGTCACAAAGTTCACAGAACAGGTTTATAAATAAAAAATATTACAATAAAATATATTAATAATAACAATAAATAACAGCTGCAGCAGTTGGGGCTGGAAAGATACAATTTAAAGGGCTGATTACTGGATGCAATTGGGTTGTTGGGTGCCTATATAACATTGATCTGACATTTGTATTTAATACAAAGTAATATAATTTAATTCTGAAAAAAACATTGGGAAAGGAGTGTCCCAGTAATCCCCTTTGAGAAAAATGGGGCATTTGCATACTACTGACTTGACAGAAAATAGGGCTGGTCTTCATATTTTTCCAGGGCTGCTTTTTATTCCCAGAATGTACAGTATGTTTTGAGCACAATTGTTCAAGATGAGAACTAGCAGTATAACAGGCAATCTAGCAATTAGAATAATTTTTCAAAAGTTAGTGGCAAGTTCTTATTAAGGAACAGAAGCATCTCTGTATGTTCAGCTATAAGTCTGTTTCTTTTATCAGTAAGGACGTTTGACGCTAAACAGTCTTTCACTTTCCACACTACTGCATTGGGCAGAAAGATATTTTTGGGCCATTTTAGCCAGAGCTGGAAAACTCCGTTTATTAACTGCCCAGTATTTCAGAGGTTTGTCTGAATGAGGTACAGTGATCTCTCTCAGGTAGGCTTCCAGCTGTATAGTAGCAGCTTTTGGAGCACTGCTCTTAACCCTTTCGTGACAGGGTTAAAGTGTCTACATCGGAACACCTGTTCCGATGTAGACAAATTGAAACTACGCGATCGTGCATACGATCGCGAGATTTCAATTATTGGATCGCATCTGGGGGGCGTCCCTACAACCCTAGGAACGCTCTCCACACCGCGATCAAGTCCTTGAAGCGCAGAAGGCTTCAGGACAGCCGTTTGATATGACGTTCTATTCCGTCATAACGGCTTTAAAGCCCAGTGTAAATATGACGGAATAGAACAGGATAACAGCGTTAAAAGGTTAAACATACAATAACACAAATAACAGCAATTTGTATTGGAAGAACAGAAGTGAACAATTTTTAGTTAAGTCTTCACTCCAGCTTAAAATTAAATGGGAATATGCCGTTTGAAAAATGCCACAAGATGGCATATGGGTAGGAAGTGGAGGTATCGGTTTAAGTATCAGTGCATTTGCATGAGTACAAGTACTCATGCAAATACTTGGTATTGGTGCAACCCTATCAGGTACTCGTCACATCTGACGCGTTTCGGTTGTACCCGTAGTCATAGATAACAGTTAATAGTACTTACTCATATAAATAATGCTAAATCCTTTATAATTGGTTCATATGTGGCACACCCCCTTACATGATTGGCCCATGCATTGGATGATATAATCATATATTCCAAAGATCTGTCCTAACACTAGCAACATGTCCAAATGGTACTACAATGGCTCCGGGAGAACCAATTTTATGCCTGTTTCACCAAACTTCAATTCTGTTTCTGGGTTACAACATTGCATCCTCTGGATTTGCTATGGATCCCACTAAGTTCAAGTTGGCTGCTATCCAGCAATGGCCTCAGCCTAACTCTCTGAAAGGTATACAACGATTCTTGGGCTTTTCAAATTAGACACTTCATTCAGGGGTTTTCTTCCATTACTGCACCTATTGTGGCTCTCACTATAAAATCTACTTCCAGCAAAAAATTGCCTAAAGAAGCATGAGAAGCTTTCCAAAAACTAAAACAGCTTTTCATTACTTCCCCAATTCTTCAACATCCAGATCCTTCTCTTCAGTACATCTTGGAGGTTGATGCTTCAGATGTGGCTGCAGGGGCTATCCTTTCTAAGAGAAATCCTAAATCTGGGAAAATACATCCTGTAGCGTTCTTCTCAAAGAGATTTTCTAAGGCCAAAAATATTTATGATATTGCAAACACAAAGCTTCTAGCTATCAAGTTAACCATAACCGAAAGAAGACACCTGCTTGAGGGTACTCCTATGCCTTTCCTTATCTTGACAGATCACAAAAATTGTCATTTATCTACGAACTGCCAAATGACAATGCCCAGCAGTCACTTTTCTTTTCCAAATACAACTTTAACTTATCCTACTTGCCTGGCTCCAAGAATAAAAAGGCAGATGCTCTTTCTAGGCTACGGAGGATACTGTTGATATCATCAAACCACAGCAAGTCATTACAGCCTTGTCCCCTACTTAGACAACTCCAGAAGGCTGAAACTGGCACTAAACTATCTGGTATACCGCCTAAAACTTAGTTTGTTCAGCTTAACCTAAGGAAGACTCTGTTACATTGGGCTCATGACAGTACATTGTCTGGTCACCCTGGCAAAGAAAAGACTTTCCAACAACTACAACCCTATGTCTGGTGGTCCAAAATGTCCTATGATGTTAAGCAGTATGTCTTGTACTATTTGTGCTGCCAATAAGATTCTGCGCCAGAGTCCTCACAGACTGCTACAACCACTCAAAGTACCCAAACAGCCATGGACACATTTGAGCATGGATTTCTTCACTGACCTACCACTCTCTAAAAACACCACAATCTGGGTAGTAGAGGATAGATTCTCTAAGACGCCACATTTAATACACCTATAGAATCTTCCATCAGCTAAAGAATTTTAGCTGATGGAAGATTTGGTTTAATTTCCCAAATCATATGATTACATGGGTTACCCTGCAATATAGTGTTGGACAGAGGTACCCAGGTATGTATCAAAATTCTGGAAGGCCATGTGCCAAGACCTGGGGATAACCATCTCCCTCTCCTCTGCCTATCACTCTATCACCAGTCCAACGGCCAGACAGAGAGAGTAAACCAAGATCTAGAAGCTTGAGGAACAATATTTCAGCCACTCATAATAATTAGACTGACTTATTACCTATGGCTGAATTTTCTAACAATTCCAATAATCACTCTGCTCACAGAATGTCACCTTTTTTCGCTGTCTTTGGGTTTCAACCTAGGAAGTTTCCCCTGGAACAAAGTCCTACTGGGGTACCTGCTGCAGATGTCAGAACTCAGTTGCTTCAAAAACAGAAAGAAGCCATGTGTCGGGTACTTCAGTTCACAAACAACCGATACAAAAGACCGCTTATCTCAGACATCAAGTACCACCAGTTTTTCAAGTGATTTGGTATGGCTTTTCACTAAGCATACAAAAAGAAGAAAGTGAGAAAGCGCTGAAACTGGAGGGGAAGGAGCTACGCCAACACAAGGAAAACAGGATGATTAATTTAATCCCCAAGGAAATATTAACAAGTTAATAGATGGATAGATCTTCCTGCGCTAAAGGTAAAAAAAACTGACACTTAAGCTAAATCAATAGGGCGATTCTATTTAATAAGATAAATTTAATTATATGGTATTATATTAAAAGATAGATCGAGTCAATATAGTAACATATGACAACAGATTAAAAAGGCTCTTTAAAAATACAATACATTCAATTTAAAGCAAAAATTGATTAGTATACACAGTGAGTTAGTGTATGGTGAATTAGTATATATAAAAAGTACGATTGTGATGATACAAACAAAATAATAAAAACAATAAAATAACAGTTGAATAACAGTTAAATAAAGGCAGACACAATTAAAAAAGCCAAATGTAAGTTAGTATACACAATTAGTGCAGACAAAGTTGTGCTATGATGAAACTAATGCAGTCAGGGTTATATTTTGTTGCACATATTGCTTTGCATAAGCAGATAGTGTTATTATGCAAAGAGCTGCCAATGTTATTGTGCAAGAAAGCAGAAAGGCTAAGACAATAGTCTCTTAGAGAGATTCCTTATCTCATATAGATTCCATTAAAAGGATATCCAATACTGTATGATAGAAACAGATTTTTTCCAACACTGTGTTATCACATCAATTTCGATAATGCAGTCGAGAATTCTGTGAATGCAGACAGAGCTTTTCTCAGAAGTATGCTGACAATAATACACTTAAAATTGTCAATCCGAACTTACAGTTTAAGATATCTGTAAACCGCTTTGTTCCAGGGGGACGCTGTGCCCACATCTAGATTGCTAGTCGGATCTTTTCCACTTACACGGCTTTTGAAAAAAGATCTGACGAGCAATCTAGTGATAACACAGTGTTGGAAGAAATCTGTTTCTATCATACAGTATTGGATATCCTTTTAATGGAATCTATATGAGATTCCTCCTCTCACTGGATAGATTCAGTATTTCACGTTTCCCCTTTTAAAGCCCACAATAAGCAACCAGTACACCAGACAGACATAGTCTCCTGCTCCAGTACTTGTCGATGGGGAAAAGCAACTTCAAGTTTCCTAAATTCTAAAATCTCTTATTCACAAATCATCAACTGCAATATCTTGTGGACTGGAAGGGGTATTCCATCTCTGGTTGCTTCCTTCCATAAACGCTTTCCTCATCATCCTTGTAATGTTCCCTGGAGGGAAACCTGGGTGGGGGGGGGGGGATATGCTAGTGCCTAGATTTGAGCCACTGGAGAATTCTGACTCAGAATTTGATCTACTTATTCTCTACCTGCTCTGGCTCGCTATCTGGCTCCACTAGCCTGCCAGCTGCAAGTAGTTTTGCAACCAACACCATATTTAAGCAAGAATCCTGCTTCCTGTAATTGCCTGTATATATGATCTATTCCTAGGTATGTTACTTCTGTGAACTGCTTGCTGTTTCACTCTACTTGACTATTCTGCTGGATCTTGATTCTGCCTGCCTTTGGCTGAAAGCCTTTTGACCTTTTGCCTGAACTGTGTGTTTTTTGCCTGCCGATTTTGTATTGCCTTTGCCCGCAGGTTGCGGACCCCTGGCCTGGATATCGACTCTGCTTTTGCCTTATTCTCTAAACTACTATTTTGGTCCATACTGGGATTGTGTTACTAAAGTCACTTCCCAACCTTAGGGTCCTTTCCTGGACAGACCATATACTACCCGGGACATCTACTTTCAGCTTTGAATGCATCCTTATATCTAGCATGTATTTAGTGTTACTATCCCTTTAAGGACAGATGGTTTTTCAGCATTCCACTTCCAGATTATCTCAAGCCTTATCCCTTATCTGTATTTTTAACTGAATACCTTCAACCTCAGGAAAAGTTTTCCCTTAGTAAAGAGATAGTGCTAAGTCACTATAGGGTAAGGCATACTCTTCATTATAAATCCTGATTAAACATACCTAGACACACACACACACCTCTACCAACATATAGCAGTACTTCAATCTCCCATTGAAACCGTTTGCTTTCTTCCTGCATTCTGGTTTAATTTTAGATATATTTTGGAGCTTATTTGATACAAGACTTCAAATTAAAGCCAAGTGGCAATGACTAAATAAAATAAATGAAACCATCAATTTAAGTGAGACAGGAAGGAAAGATTGATAATAACAGGACATTTAACCAAGCTGTTTTCTTCAACAGGAGCATGCTTCCATGCCCATAAAGTTGATAGTTGAAGGTGATGCTTTTGTTGAATAGCAACACACCCCAAGATGTACGTGCTGCTTCAAGACAAAAGTAATATGATCTAGATATAATGCAATTTAAAAATAAAAAGGGAGGTAATGTAGAAAGTAAACATTTCACCGCCCTTTTTAACGGTTGATCATTTTATAGTTAAAATGTTCATTTTAATTTCTGTTTATTGTTAAGGCAGTGGTTGAAACATTTATATAAGACCCAGGAGATAAACCCACATTTTAGCCACAAAAGGAATTAAAGATATTTGAAGAATAAAACATAACTGTTCAGAGCCAGAAGAATAATAATTTTTAGGAGCCACGGCTCCCTGGCTCCCAGTATTTGTCAAGAAACTGGTTCACAAGGCTATGGAATTCTTTTAAAAAAATGATAGTGAAAAATCAAGGTACACTTGGTCCATAAAGGATATTTTTTTTCATTTCATTTTTCATTTTCATCTCATTCAGAAGAGTTGGACTAAAATGCTTGAAGGTTCTGAAGCACAGATTCAAGAAGATATTTTTATCTGATACTAAAGTCAGTAGAGCCTAACCTAAACTGATTCCACTTCTTCACCTTGGAATGGTTTCCTTATGAATGTTACGATACAACAGAACATCAGTGTTGGTTTTCTGCATAAAACATTGAAGATACACATTTCAGCTACTATATGTCTCCAATCAAAAGGTTCTAATGTACACTGTTTATTCATTTTTCTTCCTGTCAATTGAAAGAATTAAACCTCAAAGTAGGAGCTTCACACCCCCATTGGATTATATATTTAGCTTTGTAAGCCTTAGCTTTTAAATTCCTTTAAAAGTTAAAAAGAAATCATCTCTAAAATAGGACTATGAGGACAAGTGTCTTGCTGATCAGCACCTCAGACTCAGAGAAGAACTTCTAACAGTTCCATCATACAAATGCCGTTTATGATAAAGTATTGCTGATGCCTAAGTCAGCAAGATTTAACCCATTAGCCCAATGTAACGTGTGAGATATATATATATATATATATATATATATATATATATATATATATATATATATATTTCCAAAGTAGACAATGGCAACAGCACTTTTCTTTAAAACACTTCTTCTTTATTAAAGTAACATTTTAGGATAAAAAATGTTTCGAGCCTCTTGGGCCCTTCCTCATGCTCATAGCCAAGAGGCTCGAAACGTCGCTGTATTTTATCCTAAAATGTTACTTTAATAAAGAAGAAGTGTTTTAAAGAAAAGTGCTGTTGCCATTGTCTACTTTGGAAATTGTATATGGGAGCATGGCAGGCCTCCAAGGCAAACGTGCACTGCAAAGGTAAACCTACTAGAAGCTATACCCAGTGAAGGGGTACCCAAGAAAGTGCTGGACTTACCACTATATTTGGAGATATATATATATATATATATATATATATATATATATATATATATATACACACACACACACACATACATACACACATAGAGACAGGTGCACTCTCACGAACGGTATCACAAATGCCAGGGTGCTAGAATATGGGTGATGATATAGCAGATACAAGACAGCACACTCTGGTCTTAAATGATTCCAAAACTTTAATATTGTAGGCACAACCTTACCATCCTTTTCTAATCACAAACGTTTATATTGGCAAAATTACCGACTCTTACAGCAAAACGATAGTTCATATTACTATAAAATGATATGTTATATTTTCATGGTGACGTCATTTAATCCAACCCTCTTTTATGGGCCGTTCCACAGCAAACTCCATCGCCAATCGTAATGCGATCTATTGCATATCGAGAAATGTTAATTTCGTCACTCAACGCATGCGCATTGCGACCCGCAGTCTTGCGCATGTGCATATGTTACCACATTTCTTCACTCGACGCATGCGCATTGTGACCTGCTGTCACACGCATTGCGACCCGCTGTCTTGCGCATGTGCATATGTTACCACATTTCTTCACTCGACGCATGCGCATTGTGACCTGCTGTCACACGCATTGCGACCCGCTGTCTTGCGCATGTGCATATGTTACCACATTTCTTCACTCGACGCATGCGCATTGTGACCTGCTGTCTCACGCATTGCGACCCGCTGTCTTGCGCATGTGCATATGTTGCCACACTTAGCCTTAGAATGGTGTTGTATTAATGCTTGATGCTGTGCGATGTATGCAATGACGAGTCGGGAATATCGCGCATGCGCAAAGCAAAATCTGTCCGCCATCTTCATAACCTAGGTTATTGGTCACGATTGGAGAATGATAAAGACTAGGCAGCAGTGGGTTCGGAAAACAATTAATTTTCAAAGTAAGGTATATAACAAATGCGAGAAATTGTAAACACAAAGCCAATTACAAATATTGTTAAAACATATTCATCTTGCAATTGGAGATTAGTTTTTATCACGGTTTAGTGTCCCTTTAATGTAATAGAAGATTTATTTCAGTTACGTTTCGGGGAATACGCCCCTTCCTCAGACAAACATATACATACATACATACATACATACATACAGCAGGTTAGGGACCGGAGCCCGCTGTAAAGTGAAAACCGCCTTAAAATAAAATAAGGCGGTTTTAGTTTCTTTTCACTTGCCAGTGTGTTTGAAAACATATTTGAACTAACATATATTAGGGATGCTACGTTTAGTTTAACACTAGCACAGCACAGTATTCAAAAAATACTGTACCTGTAAAATAGTGAAAATTACTGTAGTAAAATATGCCAGACTATAACACAGACACAGATTGCACTGTAATGCTGTAAACAGAGTGAACTGTGCATAACAAAATGGTGCCAGTCGGTTTTCTCACAATCTCACGAAAATTAAAGCACTGTTTCAAAATCCTTGGAGGTTGAACTTCAGCTCCACAAAGCGCTGTAAAGTGAGGTATACCTGTATATATATATGTGTGTATATATATATATATATATATATATATATATATATATATATATATATATATATATATATATATATATATATATATATATATATACATACACACACACACATATGTATGTATATATATATATATATATATATATATATATATATATATATACACACACACATATACAAGAAAATATTAGAACAATGTTCCACAGAAAGAAATGCTTTAATAGCACTCTAAGACCAGACTAATATACAGGTAGGAACTTCTCTTAAAAGATGGGAAACATACAAATTAAAATCCCTAACAGAAAAATTCCACTGTTATTTCAAAAAGGTGTCTCATAAATTATTCAAATACAGCCTGTTTCTGTTATATAATGTGTCTGAGACACTGTAATTCATAAATCATGATCGTCGCTATATTCGTAAAGTGCCTATAAGTCTAGGCTTCTCTCCGGTTATTGATGTTGAATTTTGTTGTGATTGTGATTAGGGGTTCTATAATTACTTATCAGCATACACTTACATTCGTAAAAATGCATGGAGTATTGAGTTATTTATGTTTAATAATAGGCTGGTTGACTTATGAATGATCCCCCTATCTTGATAATGAAATATGGGTAACGTTATCTTAGTATTTTCTAAGATTTTGAGTAGTTATTGGTGGAATGTGTTAACTCTTATATACTTGTCAAAACATAGTGGCGATACCTATATTGAGTATTATGTCATCAGGGTAACTTATTTACTAGTATATGAGTACATTATTTGCTATCCATCCACAGTACTTGTTCCTATGTGTTAATGTAAGTACTATTTTAATATATATATCTAGCGTATAGGTAAATCTGTCGCACCTTGTGGGTACAATTATACTTTTTTGTATTTAACCCCTTTGTGTAGGTTGTGTATGGGAGTGTAGTGACTACTACTGCTTGTAGTCATTTTGAATTTCGGCAAATGTTGATCATCTCATTTACTAGTCCTTATAAAAAGATGTGCATAAATCAAAATTACCGATTCACTTATACTGCGTTTGATGTTTTAGTTGTTATTTGTCAATATTTGTATGTGCACTCAAACTATTATGTCACACATTCACACTTATATGTGTACTCGGTTACAGGTGGGCGGTCCAGAAGCGGAGTGGGAGGGCCGTACATTGCAGAAAATAAAAAATAAAGGGAGAAGGAGGGAAGGGGAGCTACGCTACAGAAAAAAGGGGACCACTACACTACAGAAGATAAAAAAAAAATAAAAAAAAATGACATTTTATAGGTACTGGCTGACAGCTGAAAGTAAGTTGGCGGACATAGTTAGACGAGCACGGTTAGAGAGCTGTTTGGGAGGGATCAGAGGGTAAGGGGGATCCTACACTGCAGAAAAAAAATGCCTTTAAACAAAGATATGAAAACGCAATTTTTTTCTTTCATGATTCAGATAGAGCATGCACTTTTAATCAAATTTCTAATTTACTCCTATTGACATATTCTTTGTTCTCCTAGTATCTTTATTTGAAAAAGCAGGAATGTAAGCCAAGGATGCGGATCATTTTTGGTTTAGCATATGGGTAGCGCTTGCTGATTGGTGGCTGCCTTTTGCCACCAATCAGCAAGCATAATTCTTTTTATTCTGTTTTGTAATTTGACAAATAAAATATTCTGCAAATATCTGATATATTTCTTTATTTAGCAATCCATTCATTTTCTAGCACTGCCCTGATTCTAGCTGTTGAACTAGCTTCTACTTGAAGAGAAAAAAAAAACAATATTTCTAATCTTAAAAAGAATAACTGCTATTACTACACTCATCAGAGAGGAATAATTTACCACCCCCACCCCCCCTTGTTGGTCTTTATGATCAATATTTTAGGTCTACTTTATGTTGAAATTATTTTTAAAGGGACATAATACCCATACGCTAAATCACTTTAAAGCAGGGGTTTTCAAAGTCTTGGGTGGTGAGCCTCCCCTCTGGCGAACTCTGCAAGACATCGCCCCTCCATAATAGATGTTACAACTTTCTTTAATAAGAATAAACAAAAGTAATATTTATTTGAAGTTTTAATTTGTGGAATTTACATCTGATCCAGCTTTAAAGAGTCTTTTAATTTGCAATTTGTTACTCCGTGTTAAATGCAAGTTACAGATTAAGACAAAAAATACAATGCAGTAGGCACGTGCATTCTTCTTCTCATTTGCGAGGAAAGGAATGCTGAATATGGTGGCCACCAGCATCATTCTTTTCGGAGACAGATTTCTTCTTGTGAAGGTGCAGCACATTAAGATATGGATTTGCACAGATCGTAGTGTGTTGCACTTTCACAAGAATAAATCCTCCTTTGGAAAAAGCTGAATGACGCCGGGTTCGCCATAGAAGACATTTGTTTGATAACGAATAGTCCAAATGCACATGCTTACAATGCAGTGGCTAAGCTATTTAGAGGTCAGTGCCTTTCTTCCACCTACATCCTGCCCTTCATCTTATTCCATTATGACATGGCAAGTGTCATTATCAGCTCTTAAAAAAGGTTCTTTGTTTTGCAAAAGTCAGCTGCTGCTTGACATTTCTATTGGATAGTGCAAAGCGTCACTGCCCCCGTACCTCCCTTAATAAGCTCTGGCGCCCCCTTGGGGAGGCCCACCTAAAACCTAAAAAAACACTGCTTTAAAGTGCTGCAGCATAACTGTAAAAAGCCAATGAGAAAATATCACCGGAACATATGTTAAAAAAAAAAAAAAGGAAGATTTTAACACAAAATGTCTTCATCTCACAATAGTTAATGCTCAGTGAACAGTTATCCTTCAGCTACTGTCAAGGTGCAGGTTGAGGAAAAAAAAAACACAACAACAATAGCTAATCAGCATCAGCTATGCTTAGGTCATGCTTTGCTTTACTGTGATCTCATGAGATTTTACAAAAATTTCATAGTAAAGATTTCATAGTAAACTCATAGTAAACTTCCTTCAACAGAGTAGTGAAATAACATGACTGTGCCTGCACATGCTAGATGCACACACCATTGCAAGTCTTGGGACTGGCATCCTTACTGGCTGCTTAAAAGTCCCTTTACAATCGAATGTGGCTACTGAGGAAATTTTGAGGTACAAAAAAAACAAAAAAAACATAATTTATGCTTACCTGATAAATGTATTTCTCTTGTAGTGTATACAGTCCACGGATCATCCATTACTTGTGGGATATATTCCCTTCCCAACAGGAAGTTGCAAGAGGATCACCCACAGCAGAGCTGCTATATAGCTCCTCCCCTACATGTCATATCCAGTCATTCGACCGAAACAAGACAAGAAAGGAGAAACCATAGGGTGCAGTGGTGACTGGAGTTTTTAATTAAAATTTAGATCTGCCTTAAAAAGACAGGGCGGGCCGTGGACTGGATACACTACAAGAGAAATAAATATCAGGTAAGCATAAATTATGTTTTCTCTTGTTAAGTGTATCCAGTCCACGGATCATCCATTACTTGTGGGATACCAATACCAAAGCTAAAGTACACGGATGATGGGAGGGACAAGGCAGGAACTTAAACGGAAGGAACCACTGCCTGTAGAACCTGTCTCCCAAAAACAGCCTCAGAAGAAGCAAAAGTGTCAAATTTGTAAAAATTTTAAAAGGTGTGAAGCGAAGACCAAGTCGCATCCTTGCAAATTTGTTCAACAGAGTCCTCATTTTTAAAGGCCCAGGTGGAAGCCACAGCTCTAGTAGAATGAGCTGTAATCCTTTCAGGGGGCTGCTGTCCAGCAGTCTCATAGGCTAAACGTATTATGCTACGAAGCCAAAAGGAGAGAGAGGTTGCCGAAGCTTTTTGGACCTCTCCTCTGACCAGAGTAAACGACAAACAAGGAAGAAGTTTGACGAAAATCTTTAGTTGCCTGTAAATAGAACTTCAGGGCACGGACTACGTCCAGATTATGCAAAAGACGTTCCTTCTTTGAAGAAGGATTAGGGCACAATGATGGAACAACAATCTCTTGATTGATATTCCTGTTAGAAACTACCTTAGGTAAAAACCCGGGTTTAGTAAGCAGAACTACCTTGTCTGAATGGAAAATCAGATAAGGAGAATCACAATGTAAGGCGGATAACTCAGAGACTCTTCGAGCCGAGGAAATAGCCATCAAAAACAGAACTTTCCAAGATAAAAATCTTAATATCAATGGAATGAAGGGGTTCAAACGGAACTCTTTGGAGATCTTTAAGAACCAAGTTTAAGCTCCACGGAGGAGCAACAGTTTTAAACACAGGCTTAATCCTAGCCAAAGCCTGACAAAATGCCTGGACGTCTGGAACTTCTGCCAGACGCTTGTGCAAAAGAATAGACAGAGCAGAAATCTGTCCCTTTAACGAACTAGCAGATAAGCCCTTTTCCAAACCCTCTTGTAGAAAGGACAATATCCTAGAAATCCTAACCTTACTCCATGAGTAACTCTTGGATTCGCACCAATATAAGTATTTACGCCATATCTTATGGTAGATTTTTCTGGTAACAGGCTTCCGTGCCTGTATTAAGGTATCAATAACTGACTCTGAGAAGCCACGCTTTGATAGGATCAAGCGTTCAATCTCCATGCAGTCAGCCTCAGAGAAATTAGATTTGGATGGTTGAAAGGACCTTGTATTAGAAGGTCCTGCCTCAGGGGCAGAGACCATGGTGGACAGGACGACATATCCACTAGGTCTGCATACCAGGTCCTGCGTGGCCACGCAGGCGCTATCAGAATCACCGATGCTCTCTCCTGTTTGATCTTGGCAATCAGTCGAGGCAGCAGCGGAAACGGTGGAAACACATAAGCCATCTTGAAAACCCAAGGGGCTGCTAGAGCATCTATCAGCGCCGCTCCCGGGTCCCTGGACCTGGATCCGTAATGGGGAAGCTTGGCGTTCTGGACAGACGCCATGAGATCCAGTTCTGGTTTGCCCCAACGATGAATCAGTTGAGCGAACACCTCCGGATGAAGTTCCCACTCCCCCGGATGAAAAGACTGGCGACTTAGAAAGTCCGCCTCCCAGTTCTCCACGCCTGGGATGTAGATCGCTGACAGGTGGCAAGAGTGAGACTCTGCCCAGCGAATTATCTTTGAGACTTCTAACATCGCTAGGGAACTCCTGGTTCCCCCTTGATGGTTGATGTAAGCCACAGTCGTGATGTTGTCCGACTGAAATCTGATGAACCTCAGTGTTGCTAACTGAGGCCAAGCTAGAAGAGCATTGAATATTGCTCTTAACTCCAGAATATTTATTGGGAGGAGTTTCTCCTCCTGGGTCCACGATCCCTGAGCCTTCAGGGAGTTCCAGACTGCGCCCCAACCTAGAAGGCTGGCATCTGTTGTTACAATCGTCCAATCTGGCCTGCGAAAGGTCATGCCCTTGGACAGATGGACCCGAGAAAGCCACCAGAGAAGAGAATCTCTGGTCTCCTGATCCAGATTTAGTAGAGGGGACAAATCTGAGTAATCCCCATTCCACTGACTTAGCATGCATAATTGCAGCGGTCTGAGATGCAGGCGCGCAAATGGCACTATGTCCATTGCCGCTACCATTAAGCCGATTACTTCTATGCACTGAGCCACTGACAGGCGTGGAATGGAATGAAGCACACGGCAAGCATTTAGAAGTTTTGATAACCTGGACTCTGTCAGGTAAATTTTCATCTCTACAGAATCTATAAGAGTCCCTAGGAAGGAGACTCTTGTGGGTGGTGATAGAGAACTCTTTTCCACGTTCACTTTCCACCCATGCGACCTCAGAAATGCCAGAACTATCTCTGTATGAGACTTGGCCATTTGAAAGCTTGACGCCTGTATCAGGATGTCGTCTAGATACGGAGCCACCGCTATGCCTCGTGGTCTTAGAACCGCCAGAAGTGAGCCCAGAACCTTTGAAAAGATTCTCGGGGCCGTAGCCAACCCGAAGGGAAGAGCTACAAACTGGTAATGCCTGTCTAGAAAGGCAAATCTCAGGTACCAATAATGATCTTTGTGAATCGGTATGTGAAGGTAGGCATCCTTTAAGTCCACTGTGGTCATGTACTGACCCTCTTGGATCATGGGTAGGATGGTTCGAATAGTTTCCATTTTGAATGATGGAACTCTTAGGAATTTGTTTAGGATCTTTAGGTCCAAGATTGGTCTGAAGGTTCCCTCTTTCTTGGGAACCACAAACAGATTTGAGTAAAATCCCTGTCCTCGTTCCGTCCGCGGAACCGGGTGGATTACCCCCATTACTAGGAGGTCTTGTACACAGCGTAGGAATGCCTCTTTCTTTATCTGGTTTTCTGATAACCTTGATAGATGGAATCTCCCTCGAGGAGGAGAAGCTTTGAAGTCCAGAAGATATCCCTGAGATATGATCTCCAACGCCCAGGGATCCTGGACATCTCTTGCCCACGCCTGGGCGAAGAGAGAAAGTCTGCCCCCACTAGATCCGTTTCCAGATAGGGGGCCGTTCCTTCATGCTGTCTTGGGGGCAGTAGTAGGTTTTCTGGCCTGCTTGCCCTTGTTCCAGGACTGGTTAGTTTTCCAGGCCTGTCTGTAACGAGCAACAGTTCCTTCCTGTTTTGGAGCGGAGGAAGTTGATGCTGGTCCTGCCTTGAAATTTCGAAAGGCACGAAAATTAGACTGTTTGGCCTTTGATTTGGCTCTGTCTTGAGGAAGGGTATGACCCTTACCTCCAGTAATGTCAGCAATAATTTCTTTCAAGCCGGGCCCGAATAAGGTCTGCCCCTTGAAAGGAATATTAAGTAATTTAGATTTAGAAGTCACGTCAGCTGACCAGGATTTAAGCCATAGCGCTCTCCGCACCTGGATGGCGAATCCGGAGTTCTTAGCCGTTAGTTTAGTCAAATGTACAATGGCATCAGAAACAAATGCATTAGCTAGCTTAAGTGATTTAAGGTTGTCCATAATTTCATCCAATGGAGCTGTGTGAATGGCCTCTTCCAGAGACTCAAACCAGAATGCCGCAGCAGCAGTGACAGGCGCAATGCATGCAAGGGGCTGCAAGATAAAACCTTGTTGAACAAACATTTTCTTAAGGTAACCTTCTAATTTTTTATCCATTGGATCCGAAATAGGACAACTATCCTCCACCGGGATAGTGGTACGCTTAGCTAAAGTAGAAACTGCTCCCTCCACCTTAGGGACCGTCTGCCATAAGTCCCGTGTAGTGGCGTCTATTGGAAACATCTTCCTAAATATAGGAGGTGGGGAAAATGGCACATCGGGTCTATCCCACTCCTTGCTAATAATTTCTGTAAGCCTTTTAGGTATAGGAAAAACGTCAGTACACACCGGTACCGCATAGTATCTATCCAGCTTACACAATTTTCTCTGGAATTGCAACTGTGTTACAGTCATTCAGAGCAGCTAAAACCTCCCCAAGCAATACACGGAGGTTCTCAAGCTTAAATTTAAAATTAGAGATCTCTGAATCAGGTTTCCCCGGATCAGATCCGTCACCCACAGAATGAAGCTCTCCGTCCTCATGTTCTGCAAACTGTGACGCAGTATCAGACATGGCTCTTACAGCACCAGCACGCTCTGCATCTCTCCTAATCCCAGAGCTATCGCGCTTGCCTCTCAATTCTGGCAATCTAGATAATACTTCTGACAGGGTATTATTCATGATTGTAGCTATGTCCTGTAAAGTAATTGCTATGGGCGTCCCTGATGTACTTGGCTCCATATTAGCACGCGCCCCCTGAGCGGGAGGCGAAGGTACTAACACGTGAGGAGAGTTAGTCGGCATAACTTCCCCCTCGTCGTCTGGTGATAATTCTTTTATAGATAAAGACTGACCTTTATTATTTAAAGTGAAATCAATACATTTAGTACACATATTTCTATGGGGCTCCACACTGGCCTTTAAACATAATGAACAAACAGATTCATCTGTGTCAGACATGTTTAAACAGACTAGCAATGAGACTAGCAAGCTTGGAAAACACTTTAAAATCAGTTTACAAGCAAAATAAAAAACGCTACTGCGCCTTTAAGAAGCACACAACCTGTCTCAAGTTGAAATAACAATGAACCAAATCAGTTATACCAACCAAAATTTCACAGTAAATGTATTAAATTAGCAGAGCATTGCACCCACTTGCAAATGGATGATTAACCCCTTAATACCCAAACCGGATAATCAATAGAGAAAAAAACGTTTTTAAACACAGTCAAACACACTGTCACAGGTCTGCTGTGACTGATTACCTCCCTCAAAATAACTTTTGAAGTCCCTTGAGCTCTCTAGAGACGTCCTGGATCATGCAAGAAGAAGCAGGAAGACTGAGTCTGAATTTTTACTGCGCAAAAAAGCACTAAAATAGGCCCCTCCCACTTATTATTACATCAGTGGGAAGCCTCAGTTAACTGTTTCTATGCAGAAATTAAGTTAGCCATGTGGAAAAAATATGCCCCAATAAATTTTATCACCAATGTACCTCAAAAAAACGATTAAACATGCCAGCAAACGTTTTAAAAACATCTTTTTTAAAGAGTATGTATCTCTAATGATAAGCCTGATACCAGTCGCTTCTACTGCATTTAAGGCTTTACTACATTACTTCAATATTAGCAGCATTTTCTTAGTCAAATTCCATTACCTAGAAAATTATTTTACTGCACATACATTAATAAGCCTGATACCAGTCGCTTTCGCTGCATTTAAGGCTTTACTTACATTACTTCGGTATCGGCAGCATTTTCTTAGTCAATTCCATTCCTTAGAAAAATATTTTACTGCACATACCTTAGTTGCAGGATACCCCGCACGCCATTCCCTTTCTGAAGTTACCCCACTCCTCAGAATGTGTGAGAACAGCCAGTGGATCTTAGTTACTTCTGCTAAGATCATAGAAAACGCAGGCAGATTCTTCTTCCAAATACTGCCTGAGAAAAAAACAGCACACTCCGGTGCCATTTAAAAATAACAAACTTTTGATTGAAGAAATAATAAAGTATAAAACACCACAGTCCTCTCACGACCTCCATCTATGTTGAGGGTTGCAAGAGAATGACTGGGTATGACATGTAGGGGAGGAGCTATATAGCAGCTCTGCTGTGGGTGATCCTCTTGCAACTTCCTGTTGGGAAGGGAATATATCCCACAAGTAATGGATGATCCGTGGACTGGATACACTTAACAAGAGAAAACGTCTTTACATAGATATGTTCAGGTGATATTTTGTAGTCAGCTTCAATATTTGGTTGTAATGTCCCTTTAAGATTGTAATTTAAAAAGGACATGATATCTGCAAAAGAGCTGACTAGATAATAACACCTTAATATCACTATGTAAAAAAGAAGATATTTTACCTCAAAATGTCCTCAGTTGCCACAACCTATTGTAAAAGGGACTCACAAGAGTATGGTGAAATCACATGATCACAGTGCAGTAATGCTGATTTGCCTTCCCCCCCCCCCATCATGCAGATGACCGTAAAAATAGTAGCTGAAGGATGACTGCTCACAGTTTTTAGGTAAAATATCTTGCTTTTTTGAGATGATCAAGTATCAGCTTTGAACAGATATACTGCATTAAAGGGGCAGTAAACCTAGCAAATGTTATATAATTCTGCACATAATGCAGAATTATATAACATTAGCTTGCCGCCATTTTTCTAAAGCAAATCACAGCCGTCCCGATCTCGCTATTAAACAAAATGTAGCTTGCTACCAGACCAGAGCAGGAGCAGGCTACATTGAGTTTAATAGCGCTATCGGGCCGGCTGTGACTAGACAGCGTGCCCGCAATGCGCATAGGAGAAGAAAACAGACCTGCTCAGTAGAGCCAGGAGCAGCGTTCTGTTTTCGTTGCAAAATATCTATATAACCCTTTGCTTTAGAAACATGGCGGTAAGGTAATGTCTTCTAATTCTGCACTATGTGCAGAATTATATAACATTTGCTAGGTTTACTGCCCCTTTTTAATATCACTATGTAAAAAAGAAGATATTTTACCTCAAAATGTCCTCAGTTGCCACAACCTATTGTAAAAGGGACTCACAAGAGTATGGTGAAATCACATGATCACAGTGCAGTAATGCTGATTTGCCTCCCCCATCATGCAGATGACCGTAAAAATAGTAGCTGAAGGATGACTGCTCACAGTTTTTAGGTAAAATATCTTGCTTTTTTGAGATGATCAAGTATCAGCTTTGAACAGATATACTGCATTAAAGGGGCAGTAAACCTAGCAAATGTTATATAAATTCTGCACATAGTGCAGAATTAGAAGACATTACCTTACCGCCATGTTTCTAAAGCAAAGGGTTATATAGATATTTTGCAACGAAAACAGAACGCTGCTCCTGGCTCTACTGAGCAGGTCTGTTTTCTTCTCCTATGCGCATTGCGGGCACGCTGTCTAGTCACAGCCGGCCCGATAGCGCTATTAAACTCAATGTAGCCTGCTCTTGCTCTGGTCTGGTAGCAAGCTACATTTTGTTTAATAGCGAGATCGGGACGGCTGTGATTTGCTTTAGAAAAATGGCGGCAAGCTAATGTTATATAATTCTGCATTATGTGCAGAATTATATAACATTTTTTAGGTTTACTGCCCCTTTAAAAATGCTGTAGATGAGCCAATGCCGTCCTTTAATTTTTCTGGAGTGGGTCTTCCTACCTCCATGCTGATAAAAAAAAAAAAAAAAAAAAAAAAGATTCATGTGGAGCATCTCCCAGGTGAATAATTCTGCTACACTGTATGCTAAAGGGACATGAAACTCAAAAAGTTTCTCTTTCATGATTCAGATAGAAAATACAATTTTAAACAGCATTCCAAATTACTTCTATTATTTAAATTTGCTTCATTCTTCGGATATCCTTTTTTGAATAAATAGCAATGCACATGGTTGAGCCAATCACACAAGGCATCTATGTGCAGCCACCAGTCAGCAGCTACTGATTCTATTTAAAATTATCAAGAGAATGAAGCAAATTGGATAATAGAAGTAAATTGGAACGTTATACATGGGAATACATAAATAAAGTGAGTTAGGAACTCCAATGTTCCAAAAATTAAAAACATTTGGTTTATTTTATTTTTGTTTTAAATAACAAATAGTCATTGATATAAAAGGATCTTGGAAAAATAAAATAACAAAACAATTAGAGCATCATTATTATAAACACTTTCCAGAACAAGCAAATTTTTCCTGTCCTATCATTACAAAAGGAACTTGGAAATAACCTGGATGTGGTAGCACATCACACTCAAAATCTTCCTTAGCAAATGAATATTCATTCTTTTAATAAACAGAACTGTGAATCACAATATAATTTATTAACCAGAACAGATTTCTAAGAAATCTGTAACATGTACTGCTACAATAAAGGGAAGTTATATGCATATGCAATAATGTTTCCACTATAAATTCAACATCATTAAAGTGTAAATAAAAAAATGATCAGGTTATGTTACATATTTACACCAGTTTCCCAATGCATATGACTTAAAGCCATCGGTATAGTGACACCTACAGTGACAGTTTACTGTGATACAATAATTAGATGACAACAGTTAAAAATACATTTTGCTCCCATCAGTGAAGTGTTAGTGAACTAAACTGAAAGGATCGATTTTCAAGCAAACTCTTCTGTCTGGTGTTGACATTTTACTACTTCTCTTTAAGAGAACTGTCAGGAGCTAAACAAGGAGGGGGCGGTGAGAATGTGGATGGAAAGGGCCTTCCTGTGCTTGTAGCTCGGGGAACAGGCGTGCCCTATAGGCCATTCCAAAGGGATGAGCCATTAAAAGGCACAATGCAGCACAATACTACTGTGCATATACAGATGCACACCGTGGGATTTAAAAACCATGAGGAAAGTCTATGAAAGTGCAAAAATAGGGGCACAGAACTGAAAACTAGTTAAAGGGACAGTCAAAACAAAAACTTATTGTTTAAAAAAGATAGATAATGCCTTTACTACCCATTCCTCAGCTTTGCACAATCAACATTGCTATCTTAACATACTTTATAACCTTTAAACCTCTAAATTTCTGTCTGTTTCTAAATCCCTAAAGACAGCCCCAATGATCACATGCTTTTGTATTTGATTTTCACATCAGGGGAAGCTAGTTCATGTGAACCATATAGATAACATTGTGCTGACACCCGTGGATTCTAACAACACAGCACTAATTGGCTTAAATTCAAGTCTATAAAGTCATGTGATCAGGGGGACGTCAGAATATGCTTAGAAACAAGGTAATCAAAGAGGTAAAAAGTGTATTAATATAACCATGTTTTCTGTACAAAACTGGGGAATGGGTAATAAAGGGATTATCTATCTTTTAAAACAATTAAAAAAAAAATTGTGTTGACTGTCCCTTTAACTCACTCATCTCTAATTACAAAGCTCAATGCTAGAGTACCAAAGCATACAAACTAGACAGCTCACTCAGTACTAGATAAAGAGACCAGGTATACAAACTAAAGAGTCAGCTCATTCCTAGAAACAGCATAAATAACACACAAACACATGGAGATAAAAGAAGCATGAGAAAGCAAATTGGCTAACTTAAAAAGTTGCAGCCACCCAACCAAATTTCTTCTAAGAATGTTGCCACAGGAAGGGCAGGAGATGTAGCCATTTCCTCTAGTAACATTTTCATTTTACAGCAATACCCCCTGATAGATTTACAATTGTGACACCTAACAGTTCTATCTCAGGATTTCTCTCTGTTAGATTTAGCCCTATTAATGGAAACTTGTAGGCATTATCCATTATGCATAAGCACAGTATTTACACTTGAAATTTTTTTTTTAATAATAATAATAATAATCTGACATTAAAAG
Source organism: Bombina bombina (assembly GCF_027579735.1). Lineage (NCBI taxonomy): Eukaryota > Metazoa > Chordata > Amphibia > Anura > Bombinatoridae > Bombina > Bombina bombina. Next base: position 184,424,164 of record NC_069507.1, read on the forward strand.
GGACAGTATACTGTTAAATTGGTAAGCTTTTTATCACACACATGATCACCTACTGCAAGTCACGTATGTAAGTGGCCGACATATAAAAGAGCCATGAGAGTGCTAGACAAAATAATGCAGGCAGAAAGCGCTTGCATATTCATAAACATCACTAACAGATACTGTTGCAACAATGTTGCTGTAGATAATCTTTATCAGATAAGAATAGGGAACTATTTTAAGGGTTACATCCAATGAGTTTACTAGGCCACCTGCAACATTCCTGGCAAACTTGTTATAACCACAGTCTGGCTGCAATATGTGTTCAGTTGCACTATAGTTATCAGGCAACATTTCTGACAAGACACTATATAGGCCAGATCTACAGGTACCTGATAGCAAAATCCCTTTTGCAGCCCTGTGCCTAATATGCATGTGCTGTTGCAAACTGATAAAACATCTTTTTAGCAGATAACATACACTCTTTAATGAAGCCACTGACATCCAATATATTGCAAAACATAAAGTGTTAAGCAAGCTGTTGTTGACAGTGAGGTTACACCAAAAGATGCCTTGGTGATTACTGTGCCCCTGGGCAGCTTAATTTGTGCATGCATGCGCACACACAATATATATATATATATATATATATATATATATATATATATATATATATATATATATATATATATATATACACACACAAATATATACATACATACATATACACACACAACTATACCAGAAGTGAGACAGTCATAAAAACACATGCACTGTATAAAAAATTCAGCACCTCTTTAAAGGAAGTGTTTCTGATGCAGATGTGCTGTGTATAAAGCTAAATGCGAAAAAGTGTAACTTACAATCCCTAATGTACAGTAGCACACATTGCCAGATAATGATGGACCAATTTAGTTATTTACAAAACTTAACAATACACAAATCATGCAGAATCCAGTCTATAAAGAGCACACACTACAAACACAAAGAAGTAGCATACACATATATATACACACAACGTATAAGTCACAATAGCAGAGGCACAAAGACTCACGATGTAATGCAACTTCCTGCACTTACCAACTCCATATTTCTCCTCTTTCTTGGTTGGGACCCACCGCGTCATCTTCCCAGAAAAGGATAAAGGAACATCCAACTTGTCATATAGTCCAATTTGCGGGTAATACACAGAGTTAAATTGTAATTTATTTTTTCCCCCAAACAAATAACTTTAAGGTAGGGGGAGGGGGCAGTACAGCCCGACTGGCGTGTCAGGGATTTCCTGGAGATAACTCCTCCTTCTATTTTTAGGGATAGGGCGGAAGAAATGTGTGGAGAAAATAAACGTGACACTGAAGTGTGTCGGAGAGTGGATGTGGGAGTGTGGGACGCAGCTCTCAAGCCGCCATTTCCACAAACCCTTTGGGCAGCATCAGATGAAAGAATGGGGGAGAAAAAAAAAAAAAAAGTTTGTTGGTGTCACGTGACGTGAGACGTCATTGCCCGGGGAAAGAGAGTGACCTGGGAATGTGGTCCTCGAGGCACAGTTTAAGGAGACTGTCTGCCCTGTATCTTGCATTATATGTACTAAAATAGAGTGAGCGTTCGTGGAGCTGCCACAGTTTGAGTGGAATGTTGTATGGGCGCAGTGTGAAGTAACTGATTTGAGACTGGTATATTATGTGAGTGGTATGTGTGGTTCTAAAGTTGCCACCTTGTGTGCAAAGTGTGAAGTGACTGGTACTGACAGTATGTGAGGGGTTACTGGAGCTGTCACTCTTTTAGGGAACTTTGGCTCTAGCTCAATGTGAGGTCACTGGGGTTGTATGTTATGGGGGATGTGTGTTTCTGGAGATGATACACTGTGAGGTGGCTGGGGCTGTATGTGATGGGGGATGTGTGTTTCTGGAGATGACACACTGTGAGGTGACTGGTACTGGCAGTTTGTAAAAGAGATGTGTGTTCCTGCATGTGCCACTTTGTGAGGGAAATGTGGCATACTCCCAATGTGAGGGGATTGATCCTGAGACTCACAGTGTGGTCCTAGAGATGAAATTTATGAAGACAATGGCACTGAGCCTAGTGTTATGGGTGGAGGATGTGGTCCTGCTGCTTACACTGTAACAGTTTTTAGCACTGTGTAAATCAGTGGGATGCCTATGCTGAGATTTTGTGTGGGCGCTGGTCCTGGTGACTGCATGGTGTCAAAGATATGTTATCTATGGAAAAGCTTTGAGAATGATTGTGCCAGAGGCTGAGGGAAATTTGGTTCTGAAGATGGCATTATTCGATGTATATTTGGGTTAGGGCTGGCACAATTTATTGATATTAGCACTGGAGTTGAGACTGTATGAGGTTAATAAAGGGCTGCCATTGTGTGAGGAAAACATGGAACTGTGGACAGCACTGTGTGAGGGATATATGGACCAGAGGGCAGCACTGTCAGTGACATGAGGACCAGAGGGTAGCACTTTGAGAGGGACATGTAGATTAAAGGTCTGGGAATTAGGCCTTTGGGCTGGAATAATTTATGGAGATTAGCACTGGAGTTGATACAGTGTGAGGTTGATGAAGCATTGCTACTGTCTGTGGGACACGTGGCCCCGAGGCCAGACACTGTCTGTGGGACACGTGGCCCCGAGGCCAGACACTGTCTGTGGGACACGTGGCCCCGAGGCCAGACACTGCGTGAGGGACACGTGGACCCGAGGCCAGACACTGCGTGAGGGACACGTGGACCCGAGGCCGCCAGCCCCTGCGTGAGGGACACGTGGCCCCGAGGCCTCCAGCCCTTGCGTGAGGGACACGTGGCCCCGAGGCCAGCGACATGAGGACCAGAGGGTAGCACTTTGTGAGGGACATGTAGATTCAAGGTCTGGGAATTAAGCCTTTGGGCTGGAATAATTTATGGAGATTAGTACTGGAGTTGATACAGTGTGAGGTTGATGAAGCATTGCTACTGTATGAGGGACGCGTGGACCCGAGGCCAGCACCGTGTGAGGGACCCGAGGCCAGCACCGTGTGAGGTACGCGTGGACCCGAGGCCAGCACCGTGTGAGGGACGCGTTGACCTGAGGCCAGCACAGTGTGAGGGACGCGTGGACCCGAGGGACATATAGACCCAAGGCCAGCACCATGTGATGGACACGTGGACCAGAGGCCAGCACCGTGTGAGGGACACGTGGACCCGAGGCCACCACCTTGTGAGGGACACGTGGACCTTGAGACAGCTCTGAGTGAGGGAAATGTGGACCACAGAACAGTATTGTTGGAGAGGAAGGACTGGGCGTTTTGAGGCCAGCACTATGCGAGGGGACTGGTACTCCCAGGGCCAGCCGTGTGTGATTTTTCTGTCTGTGCAGTATTTTTATTATTAAGAAAGGACAGAGATGCAATAAAGGATCTCATACACCAGCAATCACTTTTTCTTTTTTTTCTAGTTAAACCCCTATTATTTGTTTTTATTAAAAAAAAATGGTTTAAACTGATGGTAAACTTTACATGTTTAAAAATAAGTTCCGGGAATCTAAGCTATATTTTTCAGGGATTCTATCACTTCTAATGAAGATGCTCTGTAAATTATTTTTCAATCTATCTATGCCATTCTAATACACCGCACTCTAGCCATCCAGCACTTTTTTTTTTGTAGCTAGAGTGTCAATTGGAAAATTAGCTCACAAAAACTATGAATTTTGAAGTGGGTGTGTATTAAAATGGCACACCCAGATTAAAAAGTAATTTACAGCACATCCTCTTTAAAAGTGATCAATTAGTCGTCATAAAATATCGCTTAGACACCAGACATGATTTAAAGACCTGTACCATCACTTTAAAGGGTCATTATAGTAATAGACTAAAGCAAGTCTTTTTTTTTTTTGAGTATCGACCCTAGATTATTGTGTGTTTGACCCAAGCAAAGGGGTTGAACGCACAGTAGAAATCCCACTCAAAACGCCTTTGCGTGAGTTAAACACAGAGTAGTTTAGGGTCGATAGTCTTAAAATTACATGCTGTAACAGATTAGAGCATCTTATTTTTTACTATAATGGATCTTTAAAGGGAAATGAATCCCAAAATGTTTCTTTCATGAGTTAGATTGATCATATTATTTTAAACAACTTTCCAATGTACTTTTATCAATTTTGCTTCGTTCTATTGGTATTCTTTATTGAAGGAACAACAATGCACTACTGGTTGCTAGCTGAACACATCAGTAAGCCAGTGATAAGAGGTATATTTGTGTAGTCACCGATCAACAATTAGTTTCCAGCTGTGGCTGTGTAATACTTTGCATTATTACAAATATTTCTGTTTATTTATAAATGTTACTTAAAGGGACAGTAAACCTTAAAAATAATGTTATATAATTCTGCACATAGTGCAGAATTATATAACATTATTTAGGTGCTATAGCCATAAAAGCATTTTTTACCCGTTTAATTTGCTAAAATACGGCGCTTTTACAGACCCGCTCTCTGCTGAGCGGGTCTGTAATTTTTAGTCAGCGCATCGGGCCAGCTGTATAGTCACAGCCCGGCCCGACCGCGCCATAGCACTAAGTGCAGCTCGCTCCTGTCACAGGAGCGAGCTGCACTTAGTGCTATGGCGCGGTCGGGCCGGGCTGTGACTATACAGCTGGCCCGATGCGCTGACTAAAAATTACAGACCCGCTCAGCAGAGAGCGGGTCTGTAAAAGCGCCATATTTTAGCAAATTAAACGGGTAAAAAATGCTTTTATGGCTATAGCACCTAAATAATGTTATATAATTCTGCACTATGTGCAGAATTATATAACATTATTTTTAAGGTTTACTGTCCCTTTAAAGGGACACTGAACCCAAATATTTTCTTTTGTGATTCAGATAGAGCATGCCATTTTAAGCAACTCTAATTTACTCCTATTATCAATTTTTCTTCGTTCACTTGCTATCTTTATTTGAAAAAGAAGTCATCTAAGCTTCTTTTTTGGTTCGTACTCTGGATAGCACTTTTTTATTGGTGAATGAATTTATCCACCAATGAGCAAGAATAACCCAGGTTATTCACCAAAAATGGGCCGGCATCTAAACTTACATTCTTGCATTTCAAATAAAGATACCAAGAGAATGAAGAAAATTTGATAATAGGAGTAAATTAGAAAGTTTCTTAAAATTGCATGCTCTATCTGAATCACGAAAGAATAAAATTGTGTTTAGTGTCCCTTTTAAAGGAACACTGAGCCCAAATTTTTTTCTTTCATAATTCAGATAGAGCATGACATTTTTAAGTAACTTTCTAATTTACTCCTATTATCAATTTTTCTTCGTTCCCTTGGTATCTTTTTATTTTAAAAGCAGGAATGTAAATCTTAGCAGCCAGCCCATTTTAGGTTCAGCACCATGGGTAGCGCTTGCTTATTGGAAGGTTACATTTACCCACCAATAAGCAAGCATAACCCAAGTTCTCAACCAAAAATGGTCCGGCTCCTATGCATCACATTCCTGCTTTTTAAATAAAGATAGCAAGAAAACTAAGAAAAATTGATAATAGGAGTAAATTAGAAAGTTGCTTAAAATTGCATGCTCTATCTGAAACATGAAACTAAATGTGGGTTTAGTGTCCCTTTTAAGCTATCCAAAGCACAAATTAACTGGATAATTGAATAAATATTGATTTCATAATAATCTGTGCAATAAACATTGAAAAATATGTAATATTGGCTATTACAAGTTGAAAGTAAACCAGATTGCTTCCGCGCAATTTAATTTAACGCGTGTCTGGATAGCGTAACCTCAGAGCTCTGGTTGACTGTTACGCTAAAATAAAAAGTGGCACAAAACACATCAAAAATACATTTAAAATTACAGTTATACTCCTTACACTGTCTCTAATAAAAATTACAACAACAAAAAACAACACTGCATAAAAAAAGCTATAAGGGCTCAAAGAAATGAGGTCTCACAGGTGAAAGGAAAAAAAAGCATGCAAAGGGCTTTAACATAGAGATATATACTTGTTTAAATATGTGTTTTTTTTTTTTTTTATATGTACAGTATCTCACAAAAGTGAGTACACCCCTCACATTTTTGTAAATATTTTATTATATATTTTAATGTGACAACACTGAAGAAATGACACTTTGCTACAATGTAAAGTAGTGAGTGTACAGCCTGCATAACAATGTAAATTTACTGTCCCCTCAAAATAACTCAACACACAGCCATTAATGTCTAAACCGTTGGCAACAAAAGTGAGTACACTCCTAAGTGGAAAAGTCCAAATTGGGCCCAAAGTGTCAATATTTTTTGTGGCCACCATTATTTTCCAGCACTGCCTTAACCCTCTTGGGCATGGAGTTCACCAGAGCTTCATAGGTTGCCACTGGATTCCTCTTCCACTCCTCCATGACAACATCACAGAGCTGGTGGATGTTGGAGACCTTGCGCTCCCCCACCTTCCTGTTTGTGGATGCCCCACAGATGCTAAATAGGGTTTATGTCTGGAGACCTGCTTGGCCAGTCCATCACCTTTACCCTCAGCTTCTTTAGCAAGGCAGTGGTCGTCTTGGAGGTGTGTTTGGGGTTGTTATCATGTTTGAATACTGTCCTGCGGCCCAGTCTCCGAAGGGAGGGGATTATGCTGTGCTTCAGTATGTCACAGTACATGTTAGCATTCATGGTTCCCTCAATGAACTGTAGCTCCCCAGTGCCAGCATCACTCATGCAGGCCCAGACCATGACACTGCCACCACCAGGCAACTATTTTTTTTTCCAGATCCTCAGAGAAATCTTTGCCATGAGGTGCCATGCTGAACTTCCAGTGACCAGTATGAGAGAGTGTGAGAGCGATAACACCAAATTTAACACACCTGCTCCCCATTCACACCTGAGACCTTGTAACACTAACAAGTCACATGACACAGGGGAGGGAAAATGACTAATTGGGCTAAAGTGTCTACATCGGAACAACTGTTCTGATGTAGAAAAATTGAAACCACGTGTGCACGATCGCGAGATTTGAATTATTGGATCGCGTCTGGGGGGGCGTCCCTACAACCCTAGGAACGCCCTCCAGACCGCGATCAAATCCTGGAAGCACAGAAGGCTTCAGGACAGCCGTTGGCTATGACGTTCTATTCTGTCATAACGGCTCTAAAGCCCAGTGTAATTATGACGGAATAGAACGGCATAACGGCATTAAAAGGTTAATGGCTGTGTGTTGAATTATTTTGAAGGGACAGCAAATTTACACTGTTATACAGGTTGTACACTCACTACTTTACATTGTAGCAAAGTGTTGTTACATTTAAAAGATATAATATATTTACAAAAATGTGAGGGGTGTACTCACTTTTGTGAGATACTGTATATGTGTTTGTGTGTACATATGTATTTATGTCTATACTGTTGCCCGCGGCTTCACTTGTGTGGATTTTGTGATTTGGTACAATTGTTTTTAAAAGAAACATGAGTTTTTATTCCAACATCTACTAAATATAATTTACAGGTTGATGTCTTAACATAATAAGCAATGTTTGTTGATGACGTTATTCAGGGTGTATTGGCTACAATACAAAGATAGTTGTTCCATTGATATGCGTCCAGGAATTCTTTAGTGTTGTATTTACAGACAGAGAATAAGACAGACAAATCACGACCACTCGCAACAATGTGTGCCGTTCGGATTGCACACTCGCTGAAATTAACTTTGTGAGTTTTCGTTAATTCTGTTTCTAGTACATGGGCACCAATCAGCTAAGTTGTGGGCGGGGCGTCCCTCCGGCACATTAAAAATATGTTATTAATTATTCTGTTGACAATTATTTATTAAATTGTAATTATATATTATGGGGCCGATTTATCACGGCCCAAATACCCCTGTTTCCGCACGAGCCTTCAGTTTCGCCGGAAACAGGAGTTAAGACTGCTGCTCCTTAACTCGTCTGCTGCCTCTGAGGCTGTGGACATCAACCCGCCCAATCTCATACGATCGGGTTGATTGACACCCCCTGCTAGCGGCCGATTGTCTGAGAATCTGCAGGGGGTGGCATTGCACAAGCAGTTCACCAGAACTGCTTGTGCAATGATAAATGACGACAGCGTATGACACTTGATAAATTGGCCTCTATGACTCAACTGTCAGATGGGAAAAATATTCTTTTTACAATTAGTTTAATATGAAATTGTAATGATATATTATGGGGCCGATTTATCAAAGTCTAGCAGACATCGCTGAATGCCGACAGCATATGCTGTCATCATTTAACATTGCACAAGCAGTTCTAGTAAACTTTTTGTGCAATGCCGCCGCCTTCAGATTCGCAGATTGATTTGATTGTCTGCTAGCAGGGGGCATCAATCAACCTGAGGCGGGGGGGATATGTGTGTGTTGCCAGTGAAGAAATACATCAAACAGTGAAATAATTGTCCAGAAGGCCTTAGGTTAGACAACCCAGATTTTTGTTTACTCATTTGAGTTAAGGAGCAGTGGTCTTAAAGGGACACTCAAGTCAAAATTAAACTTAATGATTCAGATACAGCTTGCAATTTTAAACAACTTTCCAATTTACTTCCATTAACAAAATGTGCACAGTCTTTTTATATTTACACTTTTTGAGTCACCAACTCCTACTGAGCATTTGCAAGAATTCACAGCATATACTTATATGCATTTGTGATTGGCTGATGGCTGTCACATGATACAGGGGGAGTGGAAATAGACATAAATTTGCAATTTATTTAACAAAAATCTACTCCTCATTTGAAGTACAGACTAAGTGCTATTGCTTTGTCTTCTTATCATGCATTTGTTGATTATGCAAATCTACTGTATTGACTGCTGCTGCTTCATAACTGCTTTTTCAGAAACAGGGGCATCAGGGGCCATTCGGCCCTTGATAAATCGTCCCCTATGACTCAACTGTCAGATGTGAAAAAAAAGAGTATACATTTTTTTTAGTGATATCCATATCTTGAGAACTACTGACGTTAGTAGCAATAACTATGGCATGTAAACTTACTTTATTATGAAGATTTTAAATTAGAATTTTAACTTTTGTAATATCTTCGTTTTTTTAGATATCGGTATCTGCATAAATCAACCCCCCTTTTAACCCCCCTAAGTGGATTTTTAGGAAATGGTAAAACACATGTTTCTTTGTTTTTAAGGAGAATCTAAATACCAATTTTCTTATCTGTAACATGTTTGGGTTTTGAGATATAGGTTTCCTCATATATCACCCCCCTTTTTTAGTGATATCCATATCTTGAGAACTACTGACGATAGGAGCAAACAATTTGGCATGTAAACTTACTTTATAATGAAGATTTTAAATTATTATTTTAACTTTTCTTATATCTTCGGTTTTTGAGATATAGGTATCCTCATAAATTACCCACGTGTTTCTTTATTTTTAAAGGAGAATCAAAATACCAATTTTCACGCCTGTAACATGTTTAGTTTTTGAGATATAGGTATCCTCATAATAAAAAATCACCCCCTTTTTCGTCGCCTTAGTGACGTAATTTCCAAAAATCCTTCCTTAGTGGGTGCCTACGTCATAAAAACAATGTACCTTCCAAATTTCACATTCCTAGGTTAAATGGTTTGAGCTGGGCGTTGAGTCAGTCAGTCAGGACGTCTTCTTTTTTATTTTTATATATATATATACACACACACACACACAGAGAGAAGCACACTCACAGGAACGAACAACTGGCTCAATACTATTGTTAGCCTGTGCTATGGCAATTTACCACCTGGGTGCAGCTTCTTTTAGCTCAGTAATGCTTTTCACAAAGAAAAACTTTCCTGTAGTATATCAGTCTGATCCCGCCTATTACAGTCAGTCCAGCGCCGAAATACCAGGCAATTCCTCTCTGAACAAGGAACACTGCAACCCCTGACAATCGTTTCTGCCTTCATTGGGCCTCGTCAGTGAGGTGTAGCCATATTCCTCTAAGCACACTGAGCAAGGAATCCACGTCTGGTTTCCCCTTTTTCCCATAGGGAGACTAAATACACACAGAGAGAAGCACACTCACAGGAACGAACAACTGGCTCAATACTATTGTTAGCCTGTTCTATGGCAATTTACCACCTGGGTGCAGCTTTTTTTAGCCCAGTAATGCTTTTCACAAAGAAGAACTTTCCTGTAGTATATCAGTCTGATCCCGCCTATTACGGTCAGTCCAGTGCCGAAATACCAGGCAATTCCTCTCTGAACAAGGAACACAGCAACCCCAGACGATCGTTTCGGCCTTCATTGGGCCTCGTCAGTGAGGTGTAGCCATGTTCCTCAAAGCACACTGAGCAAGGAGTCCACGTCTGGTTTCCCCTTTTTCCCATAGGAAGACTAAATACACACAGAGAGAAGCACACTCACAGGAACGAACAACTGTCTCAATACTATTGTTAGCCTGTTCTATGACAATTTACCACCTGGGTGCAGCTTCTTTTAGCCCAGTAATGCTTTTCACAAAGAAGAACTTTCCTGTGGTATATCAGTCTGATCCCGCCTATTACAGTCAGTCCAGCGCCAAAATACCAGGCAATTTGACTATGAACAAAGAACACAGCAACCCCCAGACGATCATTTCGGCCTTGTCAGTGAGGTGTAGCCATATTCCTCTAAGCACACTGAGCAAGGAGTCCACGTCTGGTTTCCCCTTTTTCCCCATAGGGAGACTAAATACAAACAGAGAGAAGCACACTCACAGGAACGAACAACTGGCTCAATACCATTGTTTGCCTGTTCTATGGCAATTTACCACCTGGGTGCAGCTTCTTTTAGCCCAGTAATGCTTTTCACAAAGAAGAACTTTCCTGTAGTATATCAGTCTGATCCTGCCTATTACGGTCAGTCCAGCGCCGAAATACCAGGCAATTCCTCTCTGAACAAGAAACACAGCAACCCCAGATGATCGTTTCGGCCTTCATTGGGCCTCGTCAGTGAGGTGTAGCCATATTCCTCTAAGCACTGACCGTAATAGGCGGGATCAGACTCATATACTACAGGAAAGTTCTACTCTGTGAAAGGCATTACTGGGCTAAAAAGCTGCACCCAGGTGGTAAATCGCCATGGAACAGGCTAACAATGTTATTGAGCCAGTTGTTCGTTCCTGTGAGTGCACTTCTCTCTGTATGTATTTAGTCTCCCTATGGGAAAGAGGGGCAACCAGACGTGGACTCCTTGCTCAGTGTGCTTAGAAGAATATAGCTACACCTCACTGACAAGGCCCAATGAAGGCTAAAACGATTGTCTGGGGTTGCTGTGTTCCTTGTTCAGAGAGGTATTGCCTGGTATTTCAGTGCTGGACTGACCGTAATAGGTGGGATCAGACTGATATACTACAGGAAAGTTCTACTCTGTGAAAAGCATTACTGGGCTAAAAAGCTGCACCCAGGTGGTAAATCGCCATAGAACAGGCTAACAATGTTATTGAGCCAGTTGTTCGTTCCTGTGAGTGCACTTCTCTCTGTATGTATTTAGTCTCCCTATGGGAAAGAGGGGCAACCAGACGTGGACTCCTTGCTCAGTGTGCTTAGCGGAATATAGCTACAGCTCACTGACAAGGCCCAATGAAGGCTGAAACGATCGTCTGGGGTTGCTGTGTTCCTTGTTCAGAGAGGAATTGCCTGGTATTTCGGCGCTGGACTGACCATAATAGGCGGGATCAGACTGATATACTACAGGAAAGTTCTACTCTGTGAAAGGCATTACTGGGCTAAAAAGCTGCACCCAGGTGGTAAATCGCCATAGAACAGGCTAACAATGTTATTGATCCAGTTGTTCTTTCCTGTGAGTGCATTTCTCTCTGTATGTATTTAGTCTCCCTATGGGAAAAAGGGGCAACCAGACGTGGACTCCTTGATCAGTGTGCTTAGAGGAATATAGCTACACCTCACTGACGAGGCCCAATGAAGGCCGAAATGATCGTCTGGGGTTGCTGTGTTCCTTGTTCAGAGAGGAATTGCCTGGTATTTCGGTGCTCGACTGACCATAATAGGCTTGATCAGGCTGATATACTACAGGAAAGTTCTACTCTGTGAAATGCATTACTGGGCTAAAAAGCTGCACCCAGGTGGTAAATCGCCATAGAACAGGCTAACAATGTTATTGAGCCAGTTGTTCGTTCCTGTGAGTGCACTTCTCTCTGTATGTATTTAGTCTCCCTATGGGAAAAAGGGGCAACCAGACGTGGACCCGTTGCTCAGTGTGCCTAGAGGGATATGGCTGCACCTCACTGACGAGGCCCACAGAAGGCCGAAACGATCAGCTGAGATTGCTTCTCGGGCCTTTGGCTTGGATCAAGTGCAGTTTTCTGTGCTTGGTCTTGGTCTTGGTTTGCTGCCTGGAGACCTGCTCCTTCGGCCTAGGGTCCTTTCCCTTTGGGGTTTGGGCGCCTGCTGCTATTGGGGGGGTGGCTACTCCTTAGGCGTAGAGCAACTGGGTAGTAGGGCCGTCCCCTTGGCCTTGTGGCATCGTCCCTGGACTTCAGCCACATGCTGCTTTTGGGGGGGCGCTCTGAAATCCAGCCTAAAGAGGCAATAGGGCAAATATGGCTACCAATGTGCCAAATGTTCCCAAAATGTGTTGATTTCTGAGGACTTTCGAGAGAAGATTGGTTTGGCTCATGTCCAGCAGGTGGTTTTGGAGGGTGTTTTGAAGATGCCAAGGGCAAGTTTGCATTGTGTTCAGTCATTCCCTTCAAGAGGGATTTTTGATGTGGCTTTCACCGATGAGCATTATTTACAGACCTGATATCAACGGACTATTGATATGGCTGCTGCTCCAGAGTTGGTTGGCATGAAATTTGTTGCCTGTGTGCAGAGGGAGAGAAGAATCCCGGTGACAGTACATATGTACAACCCTTGGGTCACTGATGTGGAAATTCGTCTGTTTCTTTGTCGCTACTTTGATGATGTTCAAGGAGGTAGCAAGCTGAAGAATCAGTTTGGGACTTTCAATGGAAAGCGCAGGTTCTGGGTGCGGTTTGTGCCTGATGAATTAGGTATTGGTGGAAAGAAACACCCTCCACAGACTTTCGCCATTGGTGGAAATAGAGGTTTCCTATACTATGATGACATGCCTCTTTTTTGCCGTAGTTGCAACCTGTTTGGGCACATTGCTGAAAATTGCCCAGGTGCCAGATGTCGAAATTGCGGTGAGGAGGATCATCTTGTTGCCCACAGTAGTAAACGCCGGACCTGTGACCTGTGTGGTTCTTCAAGTCATCTGTGCAGGATGTGTCCTTTGATGATGTTGCAGGGGCTTGATAGAGTGAAGCCTTCCTATGCTGATGTTGCAAAAAAAACATCTTCAGTTGCAGTTGAGCCATCTGCGAATGAGGAGGAGGTCTCTGATGAGGCATTGAACTCTATATTACCTCTTTTGTGCAAGAAATCTGCATTTGGGGTCCCTGTCGGAGAGGTGTCTGATGCTCCTGTGGTGGTTCCTGTGGCTGAGAAGGTGGAGGAAGCCCAATCTCATCTTCCGGAAGTGGATCTTGCTACATCTAATGTGATAGCTGCTTCAGATGTTCTTGAAGCCCTGTTGCCCAATTCTGTGGATGATTCTGTTGCTGTTCCTGGGACAGAGAATTTTTCCTTCACTGAGTCATCTTGTGATGCTGCTCCTGATGCTGTTCTTGGTGAAGGGGAGAACATTGATTGGTCTGCTGTTGTGTCCTCTAGTTCTGAGGAGGATATGGACACTGAAGGGAAAAAATCTGCCTCCAAGCGAAAAATAGATGCGGATTCTGATGGATGGGAGAGTCCTGATTTGAATCTTCCAGTAGTTAAGGGTGCAGATCCAGATACTACAAGTGATGCTGACTCTTTAATTTCAGAGTTTCCTTCTGTCTCTACTAAAGACGTTCCTTCTGACTCAAGCCAGTGTATAGGTGACTTTTCTGATGCCTCTTCTGTTGGTTATCTAGATAAAAGAGATGTGAACCAACTTGCTGAAGTTACTGGTTATGAGGCTGGCAAGGGGGAACCTAGGAGGTCGGAACGTCACAGAGGCAGATTTAAAGGATCTCCTTTGAGTCCTAAGAAAAAGAAAGGAAAGAAGAAGTCCTGATGTTATTTCTTTTTTTGTTTTTCTTTATAATTTATTTTTGTGATGTTTCTGACGATTTCTTCCCTTAATGTCAGGTGTATGACAACTATAGCAAGGAGAGCTGCAATTTTTAAATTATTATCTGTATGTTCTGCTAATATTTTTTGTTTGCAGGAATGTGGTCTCTCTGAACATCCTAAATGTGCTTACTGGGAATATGGTCCTAAAGTATGGTCTTGTTCTTCTGATAGGAATGGGGGGGGTGGGAGTTTTGTTTAAGGGGTTTAGTTTTTCTATCCTTGATGTAGTTCATATTGTCCCAGGTCGGGTACTTTTGGTTAGTTTTAGTTTTTGTGGGACTGTTTTTCGTTTGTTTAATGTATATGCTTCTCCAAATAGGGTAGAACGTTTTCTTAATTTTGAATCTTTAAAGTTTTTTCTGCCAGGTCGAGAGCCAACTTTTTTGGTTGGGGATTTTAATTGTATTATTAAGAATGGGGACAGAGAGGGTGGGAGTGATTGTAGGGTGGATAGCTCAGGGAAGTTTTTACTTGATTTGCTTAAATCTTTCGGTTTGAAGGATGCCTTCGGGTCTGTTTCTTTTTCAGGGGAGGGTTTTACTTTCTTTAGTGATAGTGGTGGGATAAAATCTCGAATTGATTTTTGTTTTTTATCTAAATTTTTATGTGTTGATGATTTTTCTTTAAAGCGGATGCCCTTTACGGATCATGCCCTTTTGATGTGTAAGGTGAATTGTGATTTGAAGATCAAGTATGGTAAGGGTGTTTGGAAACTGAATGTGGATTTGTTAGAAGATGAGAAGTTTAAGCGTCAGTTTGTTTGGATGTATGAAAGGTGGCGTGAAAGAAAATGTGATTTTAGTAATGTGCTTATGTGGTGGGAATGGTTGAAGGTGGAAATAAAGAGGTTTTTTTATTAAGAAAGGCTGTGAGAAAGCTAGAATGGAAAGGGAGTTGTATGATAAATGGTATCTGAGGTTGTTGTATTTGTATGAATTGAGAAATTGTGGTATTGATGTGCATGAGGAAATTGCTGAAGCAAGGAAGATAATTAAAAAGTGTATGTATGAAAAAGGAAATAAAATTGTTTTTATGGCAAGATTGGAGAAAATGGAAAAGGATGAGTCTTGTAGTAAATATTTTTTTAAGAAAGCTTTTGAAGGAAAGACTGGTTTTGTTAGTGTTTTTGATAAGGTTGAGTGTGAAGTTAATGGTACGGATGGTGTTTTGCGTGAAGTTCATGAGTTTTACAGTGAGCTGTATAAAGAAAAAACAAGAGATGTTTTATTGGAAAATGAGTTGTTGGAAAACATTGAGGTTAAGTTGGAAAAATATGATAATGATTTGTTAGAAAGGGATCTAAGTTTGGATGAGATTGCAGAGGTTGTTAGGAGTTTTAAGAATGGGAAGGTACCTGGTTGTGATGGTTTGCCTGTTGAATTTTATACTTGTTTTTGGAATCTGATTGGGGTGGATATGTTTGATGTTTGTAAGTTTGTTTTTAGAATGAATGTTTTGCCTGTTTCAATGAGGAAAGGTTTGATTGTTTTGTTATTTAAAAAGGGTGATAAGAGAGATTTGAGGAATTGGAGGCCGATTACGTTGTTCGAATGTTGACTATAAGGTTATTGCAAAGGTGTTGGCAAATATAATGCGTGGAGTGATTGCTAAGGTTGTGGGTGAAGAGCAAGTGTGTGCTGTTCCTGGGCGTCAGATTTCTGAAAGTTTGTTGTTACTACGTGATGTACTGTGGTATGTGAGGGAGAGGATGAGGTCTGTTGCTGTTGCGATTGTGGATTTTGAAAAAGCGTATGATAGGGTAGTGCATGATTTTATGTTTCATGTTTTAGAATGTTTAGGTTTTTCTGGTAAGATTATTGGATGGTTTAAATGTTTGTATAGTGATATTGTGAGTCAAGTCCAGGTTAATGGTTTTTTGACTGAGGAATTTTGTGTTAAATCTGGAGTGCGTCAAGGATGTCCTTTGTCTCCTGTGTTATTTGTATGTGTCATTGAGCCATTATTAACTAGTTTGAGGAAGGATAAATTAGTTAGAAATGTGAGTGTTCCTGGTAGTAATGGAAGGTGTTTAAAAGTGATTGGGTATATGGATGATGTGAGTGTGGTATGTGAGACTCAGGCTGGTTTGAGGAGGGTGAAAACTTTAGTTGAATGTTTTTGTATGGCAAGTGGTTTCAGAGTTAATTGGAATAAGTGTAAAGTTAAAGTTTTTGGTAATGATAGGGAGATTGATTCCTGTGGATGGCCTGTGACTGAAGGTGCAATTGAGGTGTTGGGTGTGAAATTTGATGTGGATTTGAAAGGCTTGGAAAGTTGGGAGAATGTTTTTGATAAAGTGAGTAGAAAACTTCAGTTTTGGTCTTTAAGGACTTTATCCTTGGAAGGAAAAATGTTAGTTATTAAATCGGTTTTGATCCCTATTATGTTATATTTGGCATTAGTTTTTCCGCCACCTGAGAGGATTTTTCGGAGAATTTTGAGAGTGTTGTTTTCTTTTTTCTGGAGTTCTGGTATGGAGCGTTTGAAAAGAGATGTTGTTGTTATGAGTAAGAATGTTGGTGGTAAGGGTTTTCCAAATGTGGAGAGATTTTTGGCTGTGAAATATGTTAGTAGGTGTGTGGTTCTGAGTGGTATGGATAGCATGGCTGGTTGTATGGTAAAGTATGCTTGTGGAAATGTTTTAAGACGATATGGTTTATTTGAGATTGATAGAAAGAAACCGGTATGTTTTGCTGTTCCGTGGTTTTATGTAAGGGTGGAATGTTGGATTAAAAAATATGGTTTGGAGAATGTTAGTAGAGAGATGTGGTGTGCAAACAGAATGGTGTTGAAAATGTTGGAGAAGAAGGAAGGTCTTGAGTTGATTGGGGGTTTGAATGAAAATGAATGTGTGTTGGTATGGAAAAATGTGTGTAATAAGTATTTGATGAATAGGCAGAAAGATATTAGTTGGATGAGTGTGCATAAGTGTTTGCCAACAAGGGATTTTCAGAGAATGCGTCGTTTAGTTGCTTCAGAAGTGTGTCCTAGAGATGGTTGTTTTCAAAGCGAGAGTGTTATTCATTTGTTTTGGAATTGTGAGTATGCTAGGGATGTTTGGAGAAGTTTGAAAAGGATGATTAAGGGTTTGACTGGAGTGCAGTTTTTTACTTTTAATATGATGATGTATGGTTTGTGTGGAAGTGGTGTGGAAAAGGAGAAAGCAAGATTGATATGGTTGTTGGCATGTTGTGTGAAGGAGGTGTTGTGGGATGTGCGTAATATTTTGATTTTTAAGAAAGAGGTAGTTACTGTAGGTAATTGTGTGGGTATGATCCGTGGGAAGTTGTTTTTGTATTTTTCTTTTGATAGGAGGCGATATGGGGAATTAGATTCTGAAGGCATCTGGAAGACAAAGAAGTGGAAGGATTGGATTGTTTCGTTTTTTGTTTTTTTTTTCCCCTCCAGTTTGTTTTTGTTTGTATTTGAAATATGTTTAATTTTATTTTGTATGATTATTTAAGTTTAATGTTTGCATTTTGATTTTTTTCTGATGACAAAAATGTGTCAATATTTCAGTTTTGCAACATGAGATATTTTGTTTGCATTTGTTATTATGATTTTATTTTGTATATATGCATATATGATTATTTTTCTAATAAAAGAATTACGAAACGATCGTCTGGGATGCTGTGTTCATTGTTCAGAGAGGAATTGCCTGGTATTTCGGCGCTGGACTGACCGTAATAGGCGGGATCAGACTGATATACTACAGGAAAGTTCTACTCTGTGAAAGGCATTACTGGGCTAAAAAGCTGCACCCAGGTGGTAAATCGCCATAGAATAGGCTAACAATGTTATTGAGCCAGTTGTTCGTTCCTGTGAGTGCATTTCTCTCTGTATGTATTTAGTCTCCCTATGGGAAAAAGGGGCAACCAGACGTGGACTCCTTGCTCAGTGTGCTTAGAGGAATATAGCTACATCTCACTGACGAGGCTCAATGAAGGCTGAAACGATTGTCTGGGGTTGCTGTGTTCCTTGTTCAGAGAGGAATTGCCGTAATAGGCGGGATCAGACTGATATACTACAGGAAAGTTCTACTCTGTGAAAGGCATTACTGGGCTAAAAAGCTGCACCCAGGTGGTAAACCGCCATAGAACAGGCTAACAGTGTTATTGAGCCAGATGTTCGTTCCTGTGAGTGCACTTCTCTCTGTATTTATTTAGTCTCCCTATGGGAAAAAGGGGCAACCAGTCGTGGACTCCTTGCTCAGTGTGCTTAGAGCAGAGCTTTCCAAACTTGTCATGTCGGTGACACACTTTTTAGACCTACATCATTTCGCAACACAGTAATTCAGTTGTACTAGCAAACAGGAGGTTAAACTAACTTGCATTTTTAAGCTTCCACTTCCTATCCATATATCAAGAGCAGGAGCTGCAATGCACTACTGGGAGCTAGCTGCAAAAAAAACACACTTTGACTTCTGACTTCAGCTCGGAGTTTATGCTGCCGCCCTCAGAGCTCTGCGAGTCTGACTGACTACTGCCCGCGCTGCAAACACACTGCTATCCCACTCACTGACTACACATGCAGTCACAAGCACATTGAGGAGACTACACGTACAGTCAGGAGCCAATGTGCCGCCAAAGCCGCCAATGGGAATAGTTTCAGTTTCCACTGAGCTGCGCCAATAGGTTAAGATGATCTGTGACCCACTAGGTATCAATCACGTGTCAACCATGTGATATGCGTAGCAGGCGGAAAGTCAGAAACCAAAAAAAAAAAAATGAAATAAAAAAATGTTTGTGCTGAAGCAGGGACACACCTACACACTGCAGCCGACACACTGTGTCACGACACACAGTTTGGAAAGCACTGGCTTAGAGGAATATAGCTACACCTCACTGATGAGGCCCAATGAAGGCCAAAACGATTGTCTGGGGTTGCTGTGTTCCTTGTTCAGAGTGGAATTGCCTGGTATTTCGGCGCTGGACTGACCGTAATAGGCGGGATCAGACTGATATACTACAGGAAAAATCTACTCTGTGAAAGACATTACTGGGCTAAAAAGCTGCACCCAGGTGGTATATCGCCATAGAACAGGCTAACAATGTTATTGAGCCAGTTGTTCGTTTCTGTGAGTGCACTTCTCTCTGTATGTATTTAGTCTCCCTATGGGAAAAAGGGGCAACCAGACGTGGACTCCTTGCTCAGTGTGCTTAGAGGAATATAGCTACACCTCACTGACAAGGCCCAATGAAGGCCGAAACGATCGTCTGGGGTTGCTGTGTTCCTTGTTCAGAGAGGAATTGCCTGGTATTTCGGCGCTGGACTGACTGTAATAGGCGGGATCAGACTGATATACTACAGGAAAGTTCTACTCTGTGAAAGGCATTACTGGGCTAAAAAGCTGCACCCAGGTGGTAAATCGCCATAGAACAGGCTAACGATGTTATTGAGCCAGTTGTTCGTTCCTGTGACTGCACTTCTCTCTTTGTATGTATTTAGTCTCCCTATGGGAAAAAGGGGCAACCAGACATTGACTCCTTGCTCAGTGTGCTTAGAGGAATATAGCTACACCTCACTGACGAGGCCCTATGAAGGCCGAAACGATCGTCTGGGGTTGCTGTGTTCCTTGTTCAGAGAGGAATTGCCTGGTATTTCGGCGCTGGACTGACCGTAATAGGCGGGACCAGACTGATATACTACAGGAAAGTTTTACTCTGTGAAAGGCATTACTGGGCTAAAAAGCTGCACCCAGGTGGTAAATCGCCATAGAACAGGCTAACAATGTTATTGAGCCAGTTGTTCGTTCCTGTGAGTGCACTTCTCTCTGTATGTATTTAGTCTCCCTATGGGAAAAAGGGGCAACCAGACGTGGACTCCTTGATCAGTGTGCTTAGAGGAATATAGCTACACCTCACTGACGAGACACAATGAAGGCCGAAATGATCGTCTGGGGTTGCTGTGATCCTTGTTCAGAGAGGAATTGCCTGGTATTTCGGCGCTGGACTGACCATAATAGGCGGGATCAGACTGATATACTACAGGAGAGTTCTACTCTGTGAAAGGCATTACTGGGCTAAAAAGCTGCACCCAGGTGGTAAATCGCCATAGAACAGGCTAACAATGTTATTGATCCAGTTGTTCGTTCCTGTGAGTGCACTTCTCTCTGTATGTATTTAGTCTCCCTATGGGAAAAAGGGGCAACCAGACGTGGACTCCTTGATCAGTGTGCTTAGAGGAATATAGCTACACCTCACTGACGAGACACAATGAAGGCCGAAATGATCGTCTGGGGTTGCTGTGATCCTTGTTCAGAGAGGAATTGCCTGGTATTTCGGCGCTGGACTGACCATAATAGGCGGGATCAGACTGATATACTACAGGAGAGTTCTACTCTGTGAAAGGCATTACTGGGCTAAAAAGCTGCACCCAGGTGGTAAATCGCCATAGAACAGGCTAACAATGTTATTGATCCAGTTGTTCGTTCCTGTGAGTGCACTTCTCTCTGTATGTATTTAGTCTCCCTATGGGAAAAAGGGGCAACCAGACGTGTACTCCTTGATCAGTGTGCTTAGAGGAATATAGCTACACCTCACTGACCAGGCCCAATGAAGGCCGAAATGATCGTCTGGGGTTGCTGTGTTCCTTGTTCAGAGAGGAATTGCCTGGTATTTCGGCGCTGGACTGACCATAATAGGCGGGATCAGACTGATATACTACAGGAAAGATCTACTCTGTGAAAGACATTACTGGGCTAAAAAGCTGCACCCAGGTGGTATATCGCCATAGAACAGGCTAACAATGTTATTGAGCCAGTTGTTCGTTCCTGTGAGTGCACTTCTCTATGTATGTATTTAGTCTCCCTATGGGAAAAAGGGGCAACCAGACGTGGACTCCTTGCTCAGTGTGCTTAGAGGAATATAGCTACACCTTACTGATGAGGCCCAATGAAGGCCGAAACGATTGTCTAGGGTTGCTGTGTTCCTTGTTCAGAGAGGAATTGCCTGGTATTTCGGCGCTGGACTGACCGTAATAGGCGGGATCAGACTGATATACTACAGGAAAGTTTTAATCTGTGAAAGGCATTACTGGGCTAAAAAGCTGCACCCAGGTGGTAAATCGCCATAGAACAGCCTAACAATGTTATTGAGCCAGTTGTTCGTTCCTGTGAGTGCACTTCTCTCTGTATGTATTTAGTCTCCCTATGGGAAAAAGGGGCAACCAGACGTGGACTCCTTGATCAGTGTGTTTAGAGGAATATAGCTACACCTCACTGACGAGGCCCAATGAAGGCCAAAAATATCATCTGGGGTTGCTGTGTTCCTTGTTCAGAGAGGAATTGCCTGGTATTTCGGCGCTGGACTGACCATAATAGGCGGGATCAGACTGATATACTACAGGAAAGTTCTACTCTGTGAAAGGCATTACTGGGCTAAAAAGCTGCACCCAGGTGGTAAATCGCCATAGAACAGGCTAACAATGTTATTGAGCCAGTTGTTCGTTCCTGTGAGTGCACTTCTCTCTGTATGTATTTAGTCTCCCTATGGGAAAAAGGGGCAACCAGACGTGGACTCCTTGATCAGTGTGCTTAGAGGAATATAGCTGCACCTCACTGATGAGGCCCAATGAAGGCCGAAACGATTGTCTGGGGTTGCTGTGTTCCTTGTTCAGAGAGGAATTGCCTGGTATTTCGGCGCTGGACTGACCGTAATAGGCGGGATCAGACTGATATACTACAGGAAAAATCTACTCTGTGAAAGACATTACTGGGCTAAAAAGCTGCACCCAGGTGGTATATCGCCATAGAACAGGCTAACAATGTTATTGAGCCAGTTGTTCGTTCCTGTGAGTGCACTTCTCTCTCTCTGTATGTATTTAGTCTCCCTATGGGAAAAAGGGGCAACCAGACGTGGACTCCTTGCTCAGTGTACTTAGAGGAATATAGCTACACCTCACTGACAAGGCCCAATGAAGGCCGAAATGATCGTCTGGGGTTGCTGTGTTCCTTGTTCAGAGAGGAATTGCCTGGTATTTCGGCGCTGGACTGTACGTAATAGGCGGGATCAGACTGATATACTACAGGAAAGTTCTACTCTGTGAAAGGCATTACTGGGCTAAAAAGCTGCACCCAGGTGGTAAATCGCCATAGAACAGGCTAACAATGTTTTTGATCCAGTTGTTCGTTCCTGTGAGTGTGCTTCTCTCTGTATGTATTTAGTCTCCCTATGGGAAAAAGGGGCAACCAGACGTGGACTCCTTGATCAGTGTGCTTAGAGGAATATAGCTACACCTCACTGACGAGGCCCAATGAAGGCCGAAACGATCGTCTGGGGTTGCTGTGTTCCTTGTTCAGAGAGGAATTTGCCTGGTATTTTGGCATTGGACTGACAGTAATAGGCGGGATCAGACTGATATACTACAGGAAAGTTCTACTCTGTGAAAGGCATTACTGGGCTAAAAAGCTGCACCCAGGTGAACAGGCTAACAATGTTATTGAGCCAGTTGTTCGTTCCTGTGAGTGTACTTCTCTCTGTATGTATTTAGTCTCCCTATGGGAAAAAGGGGCAACCAGACGTGGACTCCTTGCTCAGTGTGCTTAGAGGAATATAGCTACACCTCACTGACGAGGCCCAATAAAGGCCGAAACGATCGTCTGGGATGCTGTGTTTCTTGTTCAGACAGGAACTGCCTGGTATTTCGGCGCTGGACTGATCGTAATAGGCGGGATCAGACTGATATACTACAGGAAAGTTCTACTCTGTGAAATGCATTACTGGGCTAAAAAGCTGCACCCAGGTGGTAAATCGCCATAGAACAGGCTAACAATGTTATTGAGCCAGTTGTTCGTTCCTGTGAGTGCACTTCTCTCTGTATGTATTTAGTCTCCCTATGGGAAATAGGGGCAACCAGACATGGACTCCTTGCTCAGTGTGCTTAGAGGAATATAGCTACACCTCACTGACGAGGCCCAATGAAGGCCGAAACGATCGTCTGGGATTGCTGTGTTCCTTGTTCAGAGAGGAATTGCCATAATAGGCGGGATCAGACTGATATACTACAGGAAAGTTCTACTCTGTGAAAGGCATTACTGGGCTAAAAAGCTGCACCCAGGTGGTAAATCGCCATAGAACAGGCTAACAATGTTATTGAGCCAGTTGTTCGTTCCTGTGAGTGCACTTCTCTCTGTATGTATTTAGTCTCCCTATGGGAAAAAGGGGCAACCAGACGTTGACTCCTTGCTCAGTTTACTTAGAGGAATATAGTTACACCTCACTGACGAGGCCCAATGAAGGCCGAAACGATTGTCTGGGGTTGCTGTGTTCCTTGTTCAAAGAGGAATTGCCATAATCGGCGGGATCAGACTGATATATTACAGGAAAGTTCTACTCTGTGAAAGGCATTACTGGGCTAAAAAGCTGCACCCAGGTGGTAAATCGCCATAGAACAGGCTAACAATGTTATTGAGCCAGTTGTTCGTTCCTGTGAGTGCACTTCTCTCTGTATGTATTTAGTCTCCCTATTGGAAAAAGGGGCAACCAGACGTTGACTCCTTGCTCAGTGTGCTTAGAGGAATATAGCTACACCTCACTGACAAGGCCCAATGAAGGTCTAAAAGATCGTCTGGGGTTGCTGTGTTCCTTGTTCAGAGAGGAATTGCCTGGTATTTCGGCGCTGGACTGACCGTAATAGGCGGAATCAGACTGATATGCTACAGGAAAGTTCTACTCTGTGAAAGGCATTACTGGGCTAAAAAGCTGCACCCAGGTGAACAGGCTAACAATGTTATTGAGCCAGTTGTTCGTTCCTGTGAGTGTACTTCTCTCTGTATGTATTTAGTCTCCCTATGGGAAAAAGGGGCAACCAGACGTGGACTCCTTGCTCAGTGTGCTTAGAGGAATATAGCTACACTTCACTGACGAGGCCCAATAAAGGCCGAAACGATCGTCTGGGATGCTGTGTTTCTTGTTCAGACAGGAACTGCCTGGTATTTCGGCGCTGGACTGATCGTAATAGGCGGGATCAGACTGATATACTACAGGAAAGTTCTACTCTGTGAAATGCATTACTGGGCTAAAAAGCTGCACCCAGGTGGTAAATCGCCATAGAACAGGCTAACAATGTTATTGAGCCAGTTGTTCGTTCCTGTGAGTGCACTTCTCTCTGTATGTATTTAGTCTCCCTATGGGAAATAGGGGCAACCAGACATGGACTCCTTGCTCAGTGTGCTTAGAGCAATATAGCTACACCTCACTGACGAGGCCCAATGAAGGCTGAAACGATCGTCTGGGGTTGCTGTGTTCCTTGTTCAGAGAGGAATTGCCATAATAGGCGGGATCAGACTGATATACTACAGGAAAGTTCTACTCTGTGAAAGGCATTACTGGGCTAAAAAGCTGCACCCAGGTGGTAAATCGCCATAGAACAGGCTAACAATGTTATTGAGCCAGTTGTTCGTTCCTGTGAGTGCACTTCTCTCTGTATGTATTTAGTCTCCCTATGGGAAAAAGGGGCAACCAGACGTTGACTCCTTGCTCAGTTTACTTAGAGGAATATAGTTACACCTCACTGACGAGGCCCAATGAAGGCCGAAACGATTGTCTGGGGTTGCTGTGTTCCTTGTTCAAAGAGGAATTGCCATAATCGGCGGGATCAGACTGATATACTACAGGAAAGTTCTACTCTGTGAAAGGCATTACTGGGCTAAAAAGCTGCACCCAGGTGGTAAATCGCCATAGAACAGGCTAACAATGTTATTGAGCCAGTTGTTCGTTCCTGTGAGTGCACTTCTCTCTGTATGTATTTAGTCTCCCTATTGGAAAAAGGGGCAACCAGACGTTGACTCCTTGCTCAGTGTGCTTAGAGGAATATAGCTACACCTCACTGACAAGGCCCAATGAAGGTCTAAAAGATCGTCTGGGGTTGCTGTGTTCCTTGTTCAGAGAGGAATTGCCTGGTATTTCGGCGCTGGACTGACCGTAATAGGCGGGATCAGACTGATATGCTACAGGAAAGTTCTACTCTGTGAAAGGCATTACTGGGCTAAAAAGCTGCACCCAGGTGGTAAATTGCCATAGAACAGGCTGACAATGTCATTGAGACAGTTGTTCGTTCCTGTGAGTGCACTTCTCTCTGTATGTGTATATATATATATATATATATATATATATATATGAGAACAAAAAACTAGAATGTCTGATGGCAAAAAATGTCACCTGACAAGCCCCAAAAGAGCTTACAGTAGTCCTTTTCTGTGGTATATAGATTCTATTATTTATTTATAATATATACCCATACAGAAAGCACTATGCAGCCAGTCTCAACAAGATTAGGACAAGTTCCTCAGACTTGTCAGGAAGATAGTGATACAAAGGATATGAGATGGCGCTATACACAGTTCATATTCATGAGCTATAAACAATTGAAGTAAAATTTAGGAAAAGTACAGCGCTATACACAGCTTGACTCCCTAAACAGTAGACAATTAAAATAATTTGATTTAAAAATGTGTGCCTTATGATGTCCTTATAGGTGTGGACTATTGCTAACAAATATTCAATAGCATATAGTCAATAATATATATAGTAGGTTACAAAGGACACATATAGTGCATGTGTTATTACATGAAGGACATGCAAGTACCACCATATAGTGTAGCTACAGATTGTACTAGGATTAACAAGCAATGATATGCAATATGCAATAAACCCTTTATGCGATAAACAATGAACCCTTATATGTTTGTATCTATATATAAACACATATACATATGGGAAAAGATTTTTAACTATAAAATTACTAGTATAATTGATATAATAAAATATTATAATAAAATAATATAATTAAAAAAAAATATATATATATATATATACATTATAGTAAAAAAGTTCTTAATAGGTCCTTCTTAAAATGGTTCTTAGTCCCAATGATTGATAGAAAAAACACACTTCCAGCAAATGTTACTCCTACACCTAATCAGATGTACACTTACTTCCAGGAGCCTCAATCCATATGAGGTAAGTAAATGGTGTATAATCGATCGCCTCCCAGAGTATGGATCTAGTATTCTGTGTATTGCACCCAATCCTCAAGTATTGTTGTCTTTGGTTATAGAAACTTCCAAATACCTCCAAAACGCTCTCCAATAGTGACACCTTCACTTCCAAACGTAGGTGGCTCAATATAGAAAGAAACACAAAGCCAGAGGAGGCTAATAGTGTTATATCGTTTTATTATGGAGCGAATAAACAACAAACTATTAGAATGCAAACTCACAATATTCAACCTCAACAATATGAGGTATCAATACAGCAAAGAAAATCCTTATTACAAATTGGCAAGCACTTCTCTTTAATTTCCAGTCCTGCTGAGATCCGTAACATCAAGGGGCTATCAGCCCAAAACATATATACCTTACGCGTTTCGAAGGGTGAATATGTTTATTTCCTTCTTCATCAGAGGCAAAGACAATATCAGCGTCTTCGTCTTTTAAGCGCTGTTTCTAGACTGCGTATTCGTTTCAGGTCCTTCCGTGTTTCCGGACGCTTACCGGAAGTGACGTAATTAATTTTGCTTAAGTGAGTAACAAGACTCGTCACCCCTAGCAACCGGAGCGTCAACAATCACGGAAACCTAAAATTCATTTATAAGATCGAAAATAATAACACCATCAACTTTACCCTAAAACTTCCATTCTAATATTCATACTTAGATAACATTTATGTGTTTATATACAGATGCTAACAATTGATTAAATTACCATTGTCGTCTTCATAAATGCATTAAAATCCTACATTCATTGTGGTAAGAAGGTTGTAATTAAAATCAATTCATATTGTAGTTTCTAAATTATGTAAATCAGATAAATTATACATTATAAAAATCTTCTTTAAAACATCATATTTTAAATATATTAAATTAAATATTTTCACATACATTTTTAAAAAAACATTTAAAAAGCAAAAAAGAAAAAAACATTTTAAAACACTTCCATAAAAACTCTCCCATTTCTAATTATAAGTTATGAGTTCATTAGACATACATTCATATAGAACATTTTCCAATATTCAATACAATAATTCTAAAGGAGTAATGATAATTTTGTCTCTATAAAAAGCTGCTACGTCAATATCCTTATTTAGGCCTGTAGGGACTCTAGTGTTGAATGCATGAATCCAATATGTTTCCCTTTGTCTGAGTAGGGTTTCCCTATTTCCCCCTCTTTTGCCCATATGTATCTGTTCTAAGATTGTACCTCTAAGACATTTCGGGTTTCGATTATAGACCAAATTATAATGGTCAGACAAATTATGGGTCTTTAATCCTGCTTTTATGTTTATCACTTGTTCATATAAGCATTTTTTGTATGGTCTTGTGGTCCTTCCAATGTATTGTAAATTACAACTACATTGTAGGAGATAGACCACAAAAGTTGTCTTGCAATTGACAAGGCCCTTTAAGTCACACTTTCTCTAATTGGATGTAGAATGTACAAATTTAGTGGGTTTGTTACCATTGTACATATGTTCACATGATACACAATTGAGTCTATTACACTTATAGAAACCAGTTGTACTTGCAGTTAGCCAGTTTTTGGTTTCTTCTTTGTCTTTTAATTGGCTAGGGGCTATTATTGTTTTTAAATTTTTATTTTTCCTAAAAATACAGTTGGGCTTTATGTCTATCTTTTCTTTTAAGAGATCATCTTTTTTCAGTATCTCCCAATGTTTACTAATAATTTGTTTAATAGCCTCTGCACCTTCACAAAATGTTGTAACTAAGCAGGTGTTTTTCTTATTCCCCATATTAACTGTTTCCGATTTGACTCTTTTAATGTCTTTCTTTACAATTTTCTCATAGGCTGTATCTATTTTAAAAATGTATGTGAAAATATTTAATATATTTAAAATATGATGTTTTAAAGAAGATTTTTATAATTTATAATTTATCTGATTGACATAATTTAGAAACTACAATATGATTTGATTTTAATTACAACATTCTTACGACAATGAATGTAGGATTTTAATGCATTTATGAAGACGACAATGGTAATTTAATCAATTGTTAGCATCTGTATATAAACACATAAATGTTATCTAAGTATGAATATTAGAATCAAAGTTTTAGGGTAAAAGTTGATGGTGTTATTATTTTCGATCTTATAAATGAATTTTAGGTTTCCGTTATTGTTGACGCTCCGGTTGCTAGCGGTGACGAGTCTTGTTACTCACTAACGCAAAATTGATTACGTCACTTCCGGTAAGCATCAGGAAACAGGGAAGGACCTGAAACAAATACGCAGTCTAGAAACAGCACTTAATAGACGAAGACGCTGATATTGTCTTTACCGCTGATGAAGAAGGGAATAAATATATTCACCCTTCGAAACACGTAAGGTATATGTTTTGGGCTGATAGCGCCTTGATGTTACGGATCTCAGCAGGACTGGAAATTAAAGAGAAGTGCTTGCTATTTGGATCCTTAATTTGTAATAAGGATTTTCTTTGCTGTATTGATACCTCATATTGTTGAGGTTGAATATTGTGAGTTTGCATTCTAATAGTTTGTTGTTTATTTGCTCCATAATAAAACGATATAACACTATTAGCCTCCTCTGGCTTTGTGTTTCTTTCTATATTGAGCCACCTACGTTTGGAAGTGAAGGTGTCACTATTGGAGAGCGTTTTGGAGGTATTTGGAAGTTTCTATAACCAAAGACAACAATATATACACATATAAAAAACATATAAATACATATGCATGTGTGTGTGTATGTATATATATATATATATATATATATATATATATATATATATGTATGTAAATATATACACTGCTCAAAAAAATAAAAGGAACACTAAAATAACACATCCTAGATCTGAATGAATAAAATATTCTAATTAAATACTTTGTTCTTTACATAGTTGAATGTGCTGACAACAAAATCACACAAAAATTAAAAAATGGAAATCAAAATTTTCAACCCATGGAGGTCTGGATTTGGAGTCACACTCAAAATTAAAGTGGAAAAACACACTACAGGCAGATCCAACTTTGATGTAATGTCCTTAAAACAAGTCAAAATGAGGCTCAGTAGTGTGTGTGGCCTCCACGTGCCTGTATGACCTCCCTACAACGCCTGTGCATGCTCCTGATGAGGTGGCGGATGGTCTCCTGAGGGATCTCCTCCCAGACCTGGACTAAAGCATCCACCAACTCCTGGACAGTCTGTGGTGCAAAGTGAAGTTGGTGGATGGAGCGAGACATGATGTCCCAGATGTGCTCAATTGGATTCAGGTCTGGGGAACGGGAGGGCCAGTCCATAGCATCAATGCCTTCATCTTGCAGGAACTGCTGACACACTCCAGCCACATGAGGTCTAGCATTGTCTTGCATTAGGAGGAACCCAGGGCCAACCGCACCAGCATATGGTCTCACAAGGGGTCTGAGGATCTCATCTTGATACCTAATGGCAGTCAGGCTACCTCTGGCGAGCACATGGAGGGCTGTTCGGCCCCTCAAAGAAATGCCACCCCACACCATTACTGACCCACTGCCAAACTGGCCATGCTGGAGGATGTTGCAGGCAGCAGAATGTTCTCCACGGCGTCTCCAGACTGTCACGTCTGTCAAATGTGCTCAGTGTGCCCCTGCTTTCATCTGTGAAGAGCACAGGGCGCCAGTGGCGAATTTGCCAATCTTGGTGTTCTCTGGCAAATGTCAAACGTCCTGCACGGTGTTGGACTGTAAGCACAACCCCCACCTGTTGACGTTGGGTCCTCATACCACCCTCATGGAGTCTGTTTCTGACCGTTTGAGCAGACACATGCACATTTGTGGCCTGCTGGAGGTCATTTTGCAGGGCTCTGGCAGTGCTCCTCCTGTTCCTCCTTGCACAAAGGCGGAGGTAGCGGTCCTGCTGCTGGGTTGTTGCCCTCCTACGGCCTCCTCCACGTCTCCTGATGTACTGGCCTGTCTCCTGGTAGCGCCTCCATGCTCTGGACACTACGCTGACAGACACAGCAATCCTTCTTGCCACAGCTCGCACTGATGTGCCATCCTGGATGAGCTGCACTACCTGAGCCACTTGTGTGGGTTGTAGACTCCGTCTCATGCTACCACTAGAGTGCAAGCACCACCAGCATTCAAAAGTGACCATAACATCAGCCAGAAAGCATAGGAACTGAGAAGTGGTCTGTGGTCACCACCTGCAGAACCACTCCTTTATTGGGGGTGTCTTGCTAATTGCCTATAATTTCCACCTGTTGTCTATCCCATTTGCACAACAGCATGTGAAATTGATTGTCACTCAGTGTTGCTTCCTAAGTGGACAGTTTGATTTCACAGAAGTGTGATTGACTTGGAGATACATTGTGTTGTTTAAGTGTTCCCTTTATTTTTTTGAGCAGTGTATATATATATGCATTTGAGCTCTTTGCAGTCAAGTTGCTGAAAACATGAAAAATCATATTTATGCAAAATTCATATTTAATAAAATGTTTAACTGTGTATTTACTATAATTTACATTCCAATGTTCTTCACATAGGGAAATTTGTTCTAAGTATTTCTAAATATATATATATATATATATATATACACAAATTGCGCACTTTTGTTAATCACATTTGGGTTTGCACGTGAGTGGGGTGTTTTTTGCGCTCCATTGTCTACGAGGAAATACGTTAACGCGGTTACAATTTTTGTGCACGTTGGGTTATCGCTCATGCTAAAACTGCTCGTGCAGGAGCGCTAAATAGCGTGCCACTTGTAATGTGAAGGTCCATTTTGATGAATTAGTGCCCAGTTTGTAATAAACCTATTAAAAACAAGGGCACTTTAATTCATCAAAATTGACATTTTACTGTTTTCTTCAAAAACTTACCTTTTAATCCTGGCACCCGCTCCAGCACTTCCTCCGCCCACCACAAGCCGTCTTCGCGGGTCCAAAATGGCGAATCCGGCTTCCTCCAATCACAGCGTTGCATTAGGACAAGATTCCCCTGGGGGGGAAGCTGTGATTGGAGGAAGCCTGATTCGTAATTTCTGACGTCTGCAGAGGCTTCTGACGGCCGGGGGAATCGCTGGAGCGGCCGTCAGAAGCCTCTGTTTTTAATAGGTTTATTAAAACCAGGCCCTAATTCATCAAAATGGATCTTCACTTTAAAAGGACATTATCTTTTATTATTTTGATTGTGTTTTTTTTTTTCCTGACCCTACAAAAAAAAAGTACAGTGACTGCCTAATCCGTTTAGGAACTAATTTATTTCTGTCCGTACAGTATAGAAAATAAATAATAATGAAAGCTCTTCAAGTAGTATGTTCATGGACTGCAAATCTACTGTGTTTAATGGTCCTTTAAAACACTTATGCGTTTAATTGCTGATAATTCTTGCTGACATTTACTATACATTTATTAAATAATTATTTTTTCATTTTCGTTTGTATCCCTTCGGCAATGAGCATGCACAGCATATGAGTTAACAGATTGAACAATGTATCATCCAGCCTTTTTAGAAAAATATCAAGTAGTTTCAGGGAACTGTCCCTGGAGATACAGAATAGTAGCTTATACATTAAAATAAGAAAATCTTCAGTATACACCATTTTATACAGTGGTGCTTTATCTCTATACCTTGATCAATTAATGAAAATAATTTTTATATCTAAAAATGCTGCTTATTTATTTCATGTTTGGGCCCAGAATATATTAATAACTAGTGATATAAGTATTCATTGTTTTTTATGGGCTACTATGTCCACTCCAAAGCTAAAAAAAAACTTTCTGAAACAATGAATACAAGGTTTTTTTTAAGATTATAAATATGTTCACTTATGCTATACAAAGCAAAAAGGAATTGCATAATGAAACATACATTGATGTGCAAAGGTCTTAGGATGTTTAATGTGTAATATAGTATAGGAGTAAATATTTTAATAAAAAGTGGTAGGTTTTATTTGTAGGAAATAGGAGGTTATAAAGTGCTTAATTGTTAATGTTAAATGAATGAAGAATCTATAGTGATGCAATTGACGGCACACTTCTTCATCTTTAGTTATCTGCTTCAACAGCTCAGATTATTATAGCACAATGGGACTGTTGTGCCCATTCATATTTGGATACAGAAGCAGTGGTTACATTGAGCTCTACTGAATCTAAGAGAACAGTGTCCAAAATGCCTCCAGTTAACACTATGTAATCCAGTAATTTGAAGCAGATCTTCTGAAGAGATTGTCTATTTAACGCTATTATAACATGCATTGACTTAAGACGCAAAAATGTTCTGTGGAATGTTTCACATTGCTGCAGGGTACGTCACAGCATTCAACTATTTATGACTCTAGGACTTCTGCAGTTTTTAAATATTTAGCTTTAAATTGAGTTTTTCCTTATGCTCAGTGTTGATAATTGATACTTAGTCCAGAAAATATTTTGTGTACATTAAGGTTGGAGAACGCAGACTAAGTAAACTGTAGTCTAGAAACAGAAATAGAATTTTCCGAAGAACAATTGATAAATATTGAGGTTATGAGAACAATAAGTAGGCCACATTTTGTAGTAAATATTGTATTTTTGATCTAGTATTGAGTTATATTCTGAAAATGCATGCGTACATTATATTTGTGAAATACATTCTATGAAATCTATAAGCTTTTAAGTGTATTGACTTTTAAATATAATACATTAATTTTATAACCTCATAATAAATTTAAAAAGAAAAAAATGAATTCCATAGTAAATGAGTGAGGGCAATTAAATACTACATTGTTTTAAAGGGACATTCTTATCCAAAAATGACATGCTCTAATTTGTTAGCTCATGTATTTTTTTTTTTTAAATTAATGAACTGAGATATACCTATAGATAAAATAGATATGTAACAGCTAAAATCCTTGCCGTTCCCAAGCAAGCCACAGCTTGTGATTGGCGGTGTTGTGCCATTGCTTATCCTGATTGGCTCCCTGGGTATGACCAGGTCAGGAGTTGCACGGCTGTCAGCTCTGCAGTGAGACATTACTTATGTGTTAACCCTTTGGGAGTGTTAAACATATATTAATCTTGGTGCATTAATGCTGTCAATGCCTATTGGAATACATATTCTTGATCTCCTTTGCTGTGGCCAGTTAGGGACACATGTAAATAATCTTGTGGTTTGAGCTAACCACTGGGTAGAATATTACAGTTTAAGCAAATTTCACAATACTTAGGTATGGTGGAGCCACTGCAGCCTTACTGGGAGAATGTGGAACAAATGCAAGTTTTAAAGTATTTTGAGTCAAAAGCAAGCACAATTAAAGGGACAGTACACTGTAAAATTGTTTTTCTATTAATGCATTTTAAATGACTTGTTATACCAACTGCAGAGTATAAAATATTTGAGAAATTCCATTTTCATGCTTATTTGTGTATATGAAGTTGCTGATTTTGTTCTTTGAAACCACAGCCTATTACAATGAGTTGAACTTAAAGGTAATATCAGATCTCAGTATGTTATAACTTTGTGTACACAGACTTGCTTCCTTATCTTTTATTTGGCTGGAACACCAAAGCTCAATACATAGAGAGAACAATGGAAAATTATCATTTAATTACTTAACTATCCTGCATCCCACTGAGAGTGTAATCTCTTCTGCTGGCTGTGTATACGTAGGCTATTCAATAGTCTATACTCCAGTATTAATTTGTTCAGTGTAGGTGGCGATACCATAGGCTAAATCAGCTATTTCAAATGCTGAAATAGGAGTAAAGGAGCTACTTGTAACCAATTTAATACACTCTAGCAGGTTAAAAGGATCATTGGGAATAATTTAAAGGGGAGAATTTTTTTTGGGTGAACTGTCCCTTTAACAATGAAAGTATATCAATGTTGTTTGAGTTTACTGTCATTTTAAGTTGGATTTAAAGTGATATAAAAGTGAAACTTATTTTAAAACACCAATGTATGTATATTTTTTTGTAAACTAACACCATCTATTTTGGTTCCTGTTGTCATTTTTATATTATAAAATTACTGCTCCTGTCCATACCTGTAGATTGTAAGCTCTTGAGAGCTGGGTCACCTAGGGTTGCCACAGAGAAGTGGAAGTATTGGCGCTTACAGCTAGGATAGATCTTATAGTAATATGAAAATTCAGATGATGAAATATATATATATATATATATATATATATATATATATATGTGTGTGTAATAAACAATAAAAGTCTATTAAGGGTCTCTAAGTATCTTAGTTAGTCTGCTTTATAATGACACAACACTTTTGTAAAAATATATTAAGAATATTTAATGTTAGATTCAAAAATCAATGTCTAAAAAATCAAGCACAATCACAATATAGAATAAATGGGAAAGGGTATGCAGGGCAGTAGAACCTAACTCTAAAGACTAGCTCAAACAAGCAGATTACAATAGAGAGGTACAATGTCAAGCAGAGCAATTCCCTAGTTCTAAATAATAGGCAAAAGTACAAAGGATAAAAATATACACGAGGAGAAGTAACCTAAGTAAGTGTAAATATAACACTCAAACATAAAATCTGGACATCCAGTAGTACAGTTAAGGATAAAAGTACGAATGTATATCTAAATGTATGGTAAAATATAGAAATGAATAAAAAAATAAATAATAAATATGCTCAGTTTTTGTCTATATGCAACGTTAGTGTTTTATACCACCATTATATCTATTGGAGCTTGGTCTTATTGCTTTAGGCTCTCAAATATAGTTGATCTTGCTCATTGAGTATTGGATCAAACTAGAACTCATTTGAGAGTGGTACCTTGAATTTTGTTATTTGGAGTAGAGAAGGCAGCTGTCTGTGATAGATTTGATCTGTCCTTTTGGTCTCAGTCCAGTACACAGGCAGAAGAACAGGCACAAATCCTTAGCAAAAAAATTTTTAGCAAAAAATTTGGAGAAAAAGGCAGTCAACGCGTTTCGGTCACAAAGAGAGATAAAGGTCTCTTTGTGACCGAAACGCGGTGACTGCCTTTTTCTCCAAATTTTTTGCTAAGGATTTGTGCCTGTTCTTCTGCCTGTGTACTGGACAGAGACCAAAAGGATCGATCAAATCTATCACAGACAGCTGCCTTCTCTACTCCAAATAACAAAATACAAGTTACCACTCTCAAATGAGTTCTAGTTTGATCCAATACTCAATGAGCAAGATCAACTACATTTGAGAGCCTAAAGCAATAAGACCAAGCTCCAATAGATATAATGGTGGTATAAAACACTAACAAACACTCAAACATAAAATCTGGACATCCAGTAGTACAGTTAAGGATAAAAGTACGAATGTATATCTAAATGTATGGTAAAATATAGAAATGAATAAAAAAAGTCCCGTAAGAGCAAATAATAAATATGCTCAGTTTTTGTCTATATGCAACGTTAGTGTTTTATACCACCATTATATCTATTGGAGCTTGGTCTTATTGCTTTAGGCTCTCAAATGTAGTTGATCTTGCTCATTGAGTATTGGATCAAACTAGAACTCATTTGAGAGTGGTACCTTGAATTTTGTTATTTGGAGTAGAGAAGGCAGCTGTCTGTGATAGATTTGATCTGTCCTTTTGGTCTCAGTCCAGTACACAGGCAGAAGAACAGGCACAAATCCTTAGCAAAAAAAATTTTAGCAAAAAATTTGGAGAAAAAGGCAGTCAACGCGTTTCGGTCACAAAGAGAGATGAAGGTCTCTTTGTGACCGAAACGCGGCGACTGCCTTTTTCTCCAAATTTTTTGCTAAGGATTTGTGCCTGTTCTTCTGCCTGTGTACTGGACAGAGACCAAAAGGATCGATCAAATCTATCACAGACAGCTGCCTTCTCTACTCCAAATAACAAAATACAAGTTACCACTCTCAAATGAGTTCTAGTTTGATCCAATACTCAATGAGCAAGATCAACTACATTTGAGAGCCTAAAGCAATAAGACCAAGCTCCAATAGATATAATGGTGGTATAAAACACTAACGTTGCATATAGACAAAAACTGAGCATATTTATTATTTGCTCTTACGGGACTTTTTTATTCATTTCTATATTTTACCATACATTTAGATATACATTCGTACTTGTATCCTTAACTGTACTACTGGACGTCCAGATTTTATGTTTGAGTGTTATATTTACACATACTTAGGTTACTTCTCCTTGTGTATATTTTTATCGTGTATAATTTTGTCCTTTGTACTTTTTGCCTATTATTTAGAACTAGGGAATTGCTGTGCTTGACATTGTACCTCTCTATTGTAATCTGCTTGTTTGAGCTAGTCTTTAGAGTTAGGTTCTACTGCCCTGCATACCCTTTCCCATTTATTCTATATTGTGATTGTGCTTGATTTTTTAGACATTGTTTTTTGAATCTAACATTAAATATTCTTAATATATTTTTACAAAAGTGTTGTGTCATTATAAAGCAGACTAACTAAGATACTTAGAGACCCTTAATAGACTTATATTGTTTATTACACTTAAATATATATATATATTTTTTATCATCTGAATTTTCATATTACTATAAGATCTATCCTAGCTGTAAGCGCCAATACTTCCACTTCTCTGTAGCTACAAACCCAAGGGATTTTTTGAGAGGGTCCCTACTTGTATTTGGCTTTAGGTTATAACTAGCGCTGATTCTTCCTCCATTCCAAAACTGTCTCACCTAGGGTTGCCACCCGTCCCTTAAAATACAGAACACTTATA
The DNA here is from genome assembly GCF_027579735.1 of Bombina bombina. Taxonomy (NCBI): domain Eukaryota; kingdom Metazoa; phylum Chordata; class Amphibia; order Anura; family Bombinatoridae; genus Bombina; species Bombina bombina. The sequence goes on from NC_069507.1 coordinate 184,460,915, forward strand.
TGTTACACATGCTGCAGGGTGTGCAGGGAGGAATATGAATAGTGCTGTCCAGAAACACAATACGTGTTCCTCCTTGCACACCATGCAGCATGTGTAACTCATAAGTATCCAGGAAAACATGGATGAGGTGGCAACCCTAGGGTCACCCCCTCTTGTTTTTTAAAGGGATATGAATGCCCATTTTATTTTTTTTATTTTTTATTTAATGATTCAGATAGAGAATGCAATGTTAAGCAACTTTCTAACTTACTCCTATTATCAGCTGTTCTTTGTTCTCTTGGTATCTTTATTTAAAAATGCAGGAATGGAGCCAGCCCATTTTTGGTATACCCCAACATTTTTATTGTTTAAAAAGAGAGATAATCCCATTTTTACCCATTGCCCAGTTTTGCTCAGCCAAAATGGTTATATTAATATACTTTTTACATCTGTGATTACCTTGTATCTAAGCCTCTGCTGACTGCCTTCTTATTTCAGTTCTCTTGACGGACTTGCAGTTTAGCTTATCAGTGCGGATTCCTAGTTAAATCCACAGGAGTGAGCACAAACTTATCTATATGGCACATATTAACTAGCACTTTCTAGCTATGAAAAATGGTGCAAATGCACTGAGATAAGAGGCAGACTTCAAGGGCTTAGAAAGTAGCATATGAGCCTACCTATGTTTAGCTTTCAACAAAGAATACCAAGAGAACAAAGCAAATTTGATGACAAAAGTAAATTGGAAAGTTGTTTATAATTGCATGCTTTATCTGAATCATGAAAGCCTAATTTTGACTAGACTATCCCTTTAAAGGACAACAGAGGAGGGGTTTGGTTAAGCATACCACCTGATAGAAAAAAAGGCCTTTTATATATTAGCACACATATTGTGGGAGTGCTGCCAAAGTGACCAAAATAACAAAATAACACAACAACACACAAGTATTGGCGCACCTCCAAACACTTAAATCATTCATTCTGAGCAGACATGGTTTGAGACATAGTACTGCAGTGTTGGAATTCTGTATATGGATATTAGAATCAAATGACTCAGCCCAGCAAAGCTAAACTGATTAGTGTTAGGACCAGACTATTTTGGGACACCTTGTAAGTGGTGACTGGCTTAGCAGAATATGGCCATATTCTGTGACTAAGATCCCTTTTTTATTTAAAAGCATATTTAAACGGCAAAACTTTTTGCAGCATAAATATATGTTAATAACATTGTGAGACAATGATCCCAATTTTATTTTAACAATTTAAAGAATATTAAGCAGTCAAATATATTGTTTGAAGTATATATAAATATGTTATAATGTGGACTTAAGTGTTTGGATGTGCGCCAATACTTGTTGTTGTGTTGTCCCTTTAAAGGGCCACAATAGTTGAAAAATGTCATGTTCGAGTCTAATTCACGTAATTTTAAGACTAGTGACCCTGCACTACTATGTTTTTAACCCCCGCAAAAGGGTTAAACATGTAGTAGAAGTAGCAATCGGACTGCAAAGCAGAGCTGGTCCCGAGCAGAAACTGCTACTGATCAAATTAGTAGTGCTAGTCATAACTTGCACTGCTGAATGGAGTTAGTAATGAATTAGAGCATGTCATTCAACTATTATGGCCCTTCAAGTAGCAGTACCTTTGTAAAGATTTTTATTCTAATACCGTAACATTTTATTCGAAGACTAGTAAAATAACACTAGAGTTGCAGTGTAGTGCAGTACTTAAAGGGACACTAAACCCAAATTTTTTCTTTCATGATTCAGATAGAGCATGCAATTTTAAGCAACTTTCTAATTTACTCCTTTAATCAAATTTTCTTTGTTCTCTTGCTATCTTTATTTGAAAAGCAGGAATATGATGCATATGAGCCGGCTCATTTTTGGTTGAGAACCTGGGTTATTCTTGCTTATTGGTGGCTAAATGTAAGCCACCAATAAGCAAGCGCTATCCATGGTGCTGAACCTAAAATGGGCTGTCTGCTAAGATATACATTCCTGTAAATTAGAAAGCTGCTTAAAATGTCATGCTCTATCTGAATCATGAAAGAAAAATGTGGGTTTAGTGTCCCTTTAAGTCATTACTTATTACCTGATTTTCTAAGCTCTCTGCTTAGAGGAGATGATATAAAATGATCCGCCAGCACTGCGAGATCCCACACGAGATTCTAAAAATGCAGATTTTGCTACAATTCTCCAAGGGGCGTTTCCTGAATTTCTGTGTTTGAAAGAGAGACAAGCCCAGTGCAATATAGCACTGCATGACATGAGGGCTTTATTACATTTACACTATGTTCTTAGTATTTTATATTATTTAACACTTTGGATTATGCCCTTTAAGTTTTATTTAATTTTAGCTTTGCACTTTCTTTTTTTGTATTTTAATGCATTTAGATTCTGTATACAGTACAGCAGTGTCTTTAGGATTATGATTGTACAAATTCTGGTTATGCTTTGACAGTTTCTGTGTAACAAATTAGGATCATACTTTGTATATTTATGTGTATACTTTACAAATTGCATTGGACTTTGTATTTTCTCTGTTTGAAATAAGAACAAGAAAGAGGGGACTTGTTGTTGCCAGTCCACATCTGCATAAACATGCAAGGACCTTGTATTTGCCTTATATGAGGAGGAACAAGACTATGATTAATATAAGTTGACACAGGAGGGTGCAGTTGACTCACAAACACTGCCTCTCCTCATTCAATACCATCTCCTCCTCCAAGCTGTAATCCTGGTGCCATGCTAAATCCACAACATCAGGTTGGCAGCCCAGAAAGACTTCCATCCCCCTACAAGTACTAAGCCTAGTATTCCACTACCACCACTAGCAGCAGCAATGTAGGCACTGTAAGGCAGGAGCCGAGTAACAGCACCCTCTCTACCTCTTGGCATGTTGCAGCTGGTGCTGTGGGAAAGTGTGGGTGCATTTTAAACCCTTAACGACTATTGCTTTACAGGGTACAGCGCTGATTGTTTAGCCCTTAAGGTACTGGGTACAGCGGCTGTCTCCTTGACTGTTAGCATGCCATTCTCAGTGCTGTTGGCTGGACCGCACTATTTCTGCATTCTTCAGGAGTGAATCAGTACAGAAATAGCGTAATGGAGGACACCCCAGAATAGGTTGTAGATTGTATTCTTAAAATGCAGTCTGGATACTAGCATAAGAATTATAATAATTATAATTTGCGATTTATATAGCGCTTTTCTCCCTTTGAGACTCAAAGCACTTTACAAGTATACCAACATAAAGACATAAAAGTTAAGAGTTTCTGAAGGTCAGATAAGCGGACTGAATGCCTGATGGAAGAGGTGGGTCTTTAGCTTTTTTTTAAAAGTCTGTAAGGACGGTGCCTCTCTTATTGCGCACAGTAAAAAGTTTCAGAAAGTAGGGGCAGCGTGGCCAAATGCTCTGAAGCCTGAGTTTGTCTTATTCTTGGCATTGAGAGGAGGGATGTGTTGGCTGACCTAAGTGAGCAGGATGGGATGTAGGGTGTCAGGAGCTCTTTCAGGTACTGTGGGCCTTGGTTGTTTAAGGCTTTGAAGGTCAGCAGGCCAATTTTAAAATATGTTCGCCATTTAATTGGAAGCCAATACAGGGAGTGGAGAACAGGTGTTATGTGGCAGCAGCGAGTTTGATTGGTCAGCAGTGCATGCTAGTATCAAGAGCCTAGATACTAGCATTGACTCAGTGGCCAATCACAGGATGCCTCAGGAGTGAGGAAGTCCAGTGCTTCACAAAAAAAGTGGCCCATGGTTTTGTGATTACGGTGACAGCCAATCACAGTGATCAAATGTCAAAAAAGGTATTTTAATAAACTGGGGGGGGGGGGGTGTTACGCCTTTTATTTCTGCCCTTGCAGGTAAAAGGGTTAAACATCATGTGTCAAAATATCTCTAGATAAATACCCTGGGGTGTTTTAATTCTACAAATAAATATACTGTATATGTGTAGTAGTTTTTAATTGGGTGACCGCTATTTTATCTTTGGCTAGTATTTGCTATAAATTATTTGGAAACACAAATCAGGGCAACATAATTTTTTTGGAGGTATTTTTCTTTAGCTACACTAGTTTTGTAGAAATGTAGATAAAGAAAATTGCACAAAAAAATATTTTTTTTTTTAATTTTCCTTCTTGGTTTGTTAATTAATTGGAATTGCCATGGGCCTTCTCTTGTTTGTATTGTACAGTTAAAATGTACCAATAAATTGATTATTTCAGAATAATACTTGGTTTGAAATGTGGAAGCATTTGTATGGATGCAGTTTACAGTGTAGGTGGGAGCTGAAAGAACTAGGGTGAACTGAGGAGGATCTTGTGTATGAGATAGATTTCACATGCAATACTCCATGCTGAGCGGGACAGATAGCTCAGCATGCTAAGGCACTGTGGATGAGCTCTGTAGCAACCCAAGGGTTGCAGGTTCGATCCCTGGTGAGGTCCACTCAGCCTTTCATCCTTCAGTGGTGGATAAAATGAGCAGCGCCTTGAGACCCTTACGGGTGATTAGCCGCGCTTTACAAGTACTCAGTACATACATACATACATACATGTGTATTCAAGAGGTCCGTCATTAGTTTGGCTAGAATTGCTGCATGGCACGTTTCTGATTATACGTCATTACCCCAAGATAAACATAGACTTATTTATGTGCCCTGCTCACCACATCTAGATTAAAATGTTTGATTCTAATCAATACCATACAGCAGAATACAATTAAAATACTCACCTTAGAAAGCCCTATAATATACGAAGCCCATAGCTCTTCAAATTTTCCTGTATAGTCTTCCACATACAGATTCTTTATTCTGCTTAAGACAATCCCCCCCAACCTTATTTTATTGCCTCCTACCGCTTTAGTTTGCAAGCCCTGATTATGTTGTGACATTTTTTTATATTAATAATTGTGAAAAATGTTTTAAAAGGTTCATCTACATATTACATTTCATCTATTTAAAGATATCTACAGCAGTTCTCTTTTTTTTAAGGAACACTGGTTTCCCTATAATAAAAGTCTGCAACTCTGTTCTGAAGAAATAAATCCTGACTCAACTTTCCATAGTAATACTGTGTTGTGATTGCACAAAGGATACATCTCTTAGTGTTGTGGCATTCTAAAAATAGAAAATGGCACTGTATGGAGAGGTAAACAAATTTGATAAGTTAAAGAAGTTAAGGAAAGAAAAATAATAGTACAAATACAGAAAAACAACTCAAGTAAATTATATTTAAGCATAGTAGGGCTAAATATAACAAACAATAATGATATAGCTTTGCGTTTCTAGAATGGTTGTGTCCCATACACAATATATTTATGGGCACAGAGCAAACATTAAATCCAGCAAGGAATGCTGAAGTTAGGACCCAAGTACTGAAGGTGCCTTGGTGAGGAACTCGGGCTTATCAGATCTCTTGCCCGGTGCTTTTTTAGTATTTGCTGCATTTTGTATGCGTGTACAACTTTTTTTTAACTATCAGGTAAATTAAAATTAGTTTATTTTGTGCTGTACTAAGATCCAGTTGTATAAGATTGGGGGAAAAATGGAATTGTTAAAGAAAAGGAAAGCCAAAGAATTTTGCAGCAGCCAAATTGATTGAGCAACATCAGTGAAGAACTTAAAGGGACATGAAACTCAAAATGTTTATTTTATGATTCAGATATAGCATACACTTTTAAACAACTTTACAGTTTACCTCTATTATCTAATTTAGTTATTTTGGTATCCTTTATTGAAAAGCAATGTACTACTGGGAACTAGCTGCTGACTGCTGGCTGCACTTATATACCACTTGTCATTGCCTCACCCAATGTGCTCAGCTAGCTCCCAGTAGTGCATTGCTGCTCCTTCAACAAAGAAAACAGAGAGAATGAAATACATGGGAAAGTTGTTTAAAATTGTATAGTTTATTGGAATCATGAAAGAATAAGAATGTGCATCATGTCCTGTTTAATGAAACATTGATTCAGATTTACATCTTGCTCTATTTAGGGCAGGGGCGTAACTATAGGGGACTCAGAGGTCTCAACTAAGACTGGGCCTACACCTCTAGGGGACCCATCTTAAACTATAATAATTAGCAGTGGACCCACTACAGAGGGTCTTTGACAAAATTATGTATCTGCATATGAAATAGTTTTGACCCATGATGCTATGTACTATTTAGTTTTAATAAGATTGAATAAAGATCTTTGATTTTAAAACAAAGAGCAACCCAGTATTTTTCAAATGCTTGGAGCAGTGTGCAGGAATTGCCTGTTTTTTACATCACTACAGAGGAACCTGGTGGGACCCCGGCCCTCTGTGCAAGTAACTCACAGTGTAAGGAAAGTGTATAGATTTGCTTACAAATATGGTGGCAGTGTCTCCAAGATGGCTGCCATTGTGTTACTGTACAGAAAAACCTGTCACCATATTTGTACTGGATGGGTGAGCAAGTACATAATCTCTAGTTTGGACTAACCAAGGGGAAAGGATAATTCACAGTCAAAGCGAAGCAGCTCCAATTTTGTGGAATATTTGTGTCTATTATTAATCAGGTGTGCTAATGAATTACACTATTAGATGTTTGTGGATCTATGGAAATCGCTCTGTTGAAATGGGGGCCTCACCACAGCCTTTGCCCTGGTGCCCAGTGAGGCCTTGTTACGCCCCTGATTCAGGGCATATATGAAACAAACTGGTCAAGGCTCACATTGACTTGGTGAGATCAGAGAGTTGTGAAGTTGAGTTCTAAGTCTTATATACTCTTGTTTAATTATTTTTTTAATGATACTTGTAGTAGGTTGTTCAGTATTAATTTTAATCTTCTATGAAATGTGTTAAAGATCGTCACAGACAAGGTATATAATATAATTAGTATCAATTGAAAGTCACATTGAAAAAAAGCCGTTTTAACCCTAACTGCTCTGTCCTGATCCCTCCCAGTGCAATAAACCCTAACCACAAACCCCTGCTACCGCAATTACCCTTAATGTCTATCTCAACCCTGTACAGAGCATTGAAAGGGATATGCAAATAAAAATTAATCTTTCAGGGGCGTGTCCGGGCAGTGATGGCAAACAGCCACACTGTCAGAGGCTCCTGACTAATCTTTGTTTATCTGCCGATCTACATAGGAATCTAACAGCTGATCTTAGAACAAAATAATTGTAGCAAACAAACTACCATCTCTGACTTTGTCAGATGCTATATTGGCTGTATATATGACTTAGGAGCCCTGAACTGGGCTGTCGAGACCTTAGGCGGCAGCCTACATAAGAGACCCCAACCCTCCCCCGGTAACCCAGGCATGCATAGACTGCTTTCTTTCTATCTGCTAACAGTATGGGGGAACTGTGCATAACTGTGAGAGAAGAAAACAATAGAAAGAGGCGCCAATGGTGCAGATTAATGGTGACTCTTGGGAACTTCTGACAAAAGATGAACACAGGGTACTCACTTGTATGAGAGGCAATCAGTCATGCCCATAGAGACAGGCTGGATTTCTGCAGCAGTCCAGCTAGCTGATCAAGGACAACTCCAGAGTGCAGGGGATCATCAAACCCAGTGTATATACCAACAGGGTATAAAGGCAGGATACTGGGGTCAGGGATACGTGCCCTGATAGTAGCGTAGCTCCAAGCTATACAAGACACTTAGAGTTGGTAAAGTTAAAAACAAATGTATTAAAAATTATAAAATACACAACTCATGTTTGTGCCAATAAAAGCTTGGATAAGCAGAGAAACAATGCAACGCGTTTCTCAGTAAAACTGTTTCATCAGGCATAACTGTGAGAGCCCTTTTTGGAGGAACTTGAACACAAAATAGACTCCAGATTTAACAATCTGATGCTACTATGCAAAACGACAGCCCACATCCAGGCACAGTCACGCTTCTAAAGACAGAGACAGCGGATCCTGCAGGTCATCAACACAGCACACCAATATTGTCAGTGCCAGTAATAGGAGACCTCTCTCACTGGAGAGAGTTAGAACGGGACTACTTCCGGCTATTGTTGGGTAAAGCTGGTGACGGCCCCATTGCCAGGATCAGTGTAACAGTGTACTACCTCCAGCACTAGAACTACCAGACACCTGAATATCACCTTGGACTTGATGTACAGATTTGCTGAGTTGGTTAGTGTCGATGGACACTCACATCTGGTAACAAAGCAGCCCAGATCCTAAAAATTGTGCATTATATGACGAGCCAGCTCAACCTATTCCCGTTTCGACAGCTATATGGACAAAATTGGTGAGGTGGCGATGGTTCATATATTGACCACATGAGAAATAGATGTACAGCACTGAATTTTGCTCTTCTCTTTATTGTACTTATAATACAGACATCAAGCGACGTTTCGGGTCTCAAGTGTTAGAGACCCAAAGCGCAGCTTGATGTCTGTATTATAAGTACAATAATGAGAAGAGCAAAATTCAGTGCTGTGGGCATAACCTTTTTACCTATTGTGATTGGGGGATTTGGCAGAGTCCCTGTCCTCACTTGCACTGACACTCTGAATAGCTGCTGTTTGGTGATTGAGAAATAGATCTGATTTCCTGGATGACTTTGGTCTGGATTGGTCTATAACTTTTACTCTTCATAAAATTGGCATCGGTTAATTTTACAGAGCACAACTGATCTCTGTAGTGGTGCCTTGCATCAGTTTTATCTATTGCTTATTTTTCGACTTAAAGAGGCCCATTTATCAAGCTCTGTATGGAGCTTGTGGGCTCATGTTTCTGGCGAGTCTCCAGACTCGCCAGAAACAGCAGTTATGAAGCAGCGGTCTAAAGAATCGCCACAATTCAGCCTGATTGAGTACGATCGGGTTGATTGACACCTCCCTGCTGGCGGCGATTGGCCACAAGTCTGCAGGGGGCGGCATTGCACCAGCAGCTCTTGTGAGCTGCTTGTGCAATGCTGAATACGGAGAATGTATTGCTCTCCACATTCAGCGAGGTCTTGCTCGCACTGTCGGATCAGGTCCGCAAGACCTTCGATACATAGGCCTCAAAGTCTGATATGTTTTTGTTTCAATACTCCTATACGTAGTCCACATTGAACACAGTAGGTACATCTAACCACTAATGGCTGTTACATCTTCTTCTATGAGTAGAGTTGTTAATACTTAACAATATCTGAGCCATGATGTACTCGTTTGTAGTTAATTGTACCAGCTTATGTACCCATCTAAGAAATAAGAAACACTAGTGTACAACTCAAATTGCTCTCTAAAGCTTTGTGGAGTAAGCTCTTTATTAGTACCTTTTCACGGCCTCTAACTTACATGTCCAAACATACTTTCTTTTTGAAAGGGGTTCCCTCTCTACAAGGTTTTTGCATTGTATTGGACAACACAAGTATAGGAACTCTTTACTACTATGTATATGTCGGCTACTTCTTCTTACCTGTCTCCTACAGAATTAATTTTCCAGACCTAGGGTACTCACTGTTTAACACACAAGGTAGCCAACTACTATAAATACGTCTGAAAGTCACTGACTAGAATTTACATATTTCTTTAGTTCCAGATTTTTATTAGAGATGTGCTCCATGCTAGTTCTCCCTATCTAGTTGTGTTATGCTAGTTGATCACCACTTTATCTTATTCAATAACACATTAATGTTATTTATTATTTCTAAATGTTGTGCTGTTACTGATCATAGGTCCAAGAGTGAGTGTATATATAATTTAGTTTCCTCCAAGTGTTATCTCATTTCAACGGGATCCATGAGTGATCCCCTATAAAGTGAGAGGAATTACCAATGCTTAAAAATAAGGGTTCAATGTATTATACCCTGTATAAGTACTGTTATTTCTTTCATAGTCTTTTTCATTAACATATACAGCTTGTGGAAATAACATATTTTTTTATCCTGATGCTGTGCCATAAAATGGCAATTATGTTTTCTATTATTTCATTATTCCTGTATATTATGTCTGCTGCTCAATAAAAAAGTTATGAATTAACACAAAATAATAATATTTCATGGTGCAGATAGAGCATGTCATTTTAAGAGACCTTTCTATTTACTTCCAATATCAAACTGACTTTGTTCTCTTTATATCCTTTATTAAAAATTATACCTCGGTAGGCTCAGGAGCTTCAGTGCAGTGGGAGCTAGCTAATGATTGGTGGCTATACATATATACCTCCTCCTGTCATCTCTTCCACAGATGTGTTCCGCTAGGTCCTAGTAGTACAATTTTGCTTTTCAGCAAACTTCATGTAAAATAATGTGTAAATTATACTGTGCACTAATAAAATATAATCCAATAAACTATACTAATGGAATTTTCAATACTTATAAAATATATTTTATATGTCTAGTTCCCCTGAAAAAAAAAAATCAGTTTACAGTTTGTGTAGGCTTGCAAACAAGACTTACTTAAAAAAGAAAATTGTGAATAAATCTTCATACTGCTATATTGCCACATAATCTACTTAAAACAAAGCTGAGAAAAAGAATACCCACATATATTTTTATTAACCCCTTAATGACCGCAGCACTTTTCCATTTTCTGTCCATTTGGGACCAAGGCTATTTCTCCAACATAGGTGTGTCCGGTCCACGGCGTCATCCTTACTTGTGGGATATTCTCTTCCCCAACAGGAAATGGCAAAGAGCCCAGCAAAGCTGGTCACATGATCCCTCCTAGGCTCCGCCTACCCCAGTCATTCTCTTTGCCGTTGTACAGGCAACATCTCCACGGAGATGGCTTAGAGTTTTTTAGTGTTTAACTGTAGTTTTTATTATTCAATCAAGAGTTTGTTATTTTGAAATAGTGCTGGTATGTACTATTTACTCAGAAACAGAAAAGAGATGAAGATTTCTGTTTGTATGAGGAAAATGATTTTAGCAACCGTCACTAAAATCCATGGCTGTTCCACACAGGACTGTTGAGAGCAATTAACTTCAGTTGGGGGAACAGTGAGCAGTCTCTTGCTGCTTGAGGTATGACACATTCTAACAAGACGATGTAATGCTGGAAGCTGTCATTTTCCCTCTGGGATCCGGTAAGCCATGTTTATTACGATTGTAAATAAGGGCTTCAAAAAGGGCTTATTAAGACTGTAGACTTTTTTTGGGCTAAATCGATTGATTATTAACACATATTTAGCCTTGAGGAATCATTTTATCTGGGTATTTTGATATAATAATATCGGCAGGCACTGTTTTAGACACCTTATTCTTTAGGGGCTTTCCCAAAGCATAGGCAGAGCCTCATTTTCGCGCCGGTGTTGCGCACTTGTTTTTGAGAGGCATGGCATGCAGTCGCATGTGAGAGGAGCTCTGATACTTAGAAAAGACTTTCTGAAGGCGTCATTTGGTATCGTATTCCCCTTGGGGCTTGGTTGGGTCTCAGCAAAGCAGATACCAGGGACTGTAAGGGGTTAAAGTTCAAAACGGCTCCGGTTCCGTTATTTTAAGGGTTAAAGCTTCCAAATTTGGTGTGCAATACTTTTAAGGCTTTAAGACACTGTGGTGAAAATTTGGTGAATTTTGAACAATTCCTTCATGTTTTTTCGCATTTGCAGTAATAAAGTGTGTTCAGTTTAAAATTTAAAGTGACAGTAACGGTTTTATTTTAAAACGTTTTTTGTACTTGTTATCAAGTTTATGCCTGTTTAACATGTCTGAACTACCAGATAGACTGTGTTCTGAATGTGGGGAAGCCAGAATTCCTATTCATTTAAATAAATGTGATTTATGTGACAATGACAATGATGCCCAAGATGATTCCTCAAGTGAGGGGAGTAAGCATGGTACTGCATCATTCCCTCCTTCGTCTACACGAGTCTTGCCCACTCAGGAGGCCCCTAGTACTTCTAGCGCGCCAATACTCCTTACTATGCAACAATTAACGGCTGTAATGGATAATTCTGTCAAAAACATTTTAGCCAAAATGAACACTTATCAGCGTAAGCGCGACTGCTCTGTTTTAGATACTGAAGAGCATGACGACGCTGATATTAATATTTCTGAAGGGCCCCTAACTCAGTCTGATGGGGCCAGGGAGGTTTTGTCTGAGGGAGAAATTACTGATTCAGGGAACATTTCTCAACAAGCTGAACCTGATGTGATTGCATTTAAATTTAAGTTGGAACATCTCCGCATTCTGCTTAAGGAGGTATTATCCACTCTGGATGATTGTGACAAGTTGGTCATCCCAGAGAAACTATGTAAAATGGACAAGTTCCTAGAGGTGCCGGGGCTCCCAGAAGCTTTTCCTATACCCAAGCGGGTGGCGGACATTGTTAATAAAGAATGGGAAAGGCCCGGTATTCCTTTCGTCCCTCCCCCCATATTTAAAAAATTGTTTCCTATGGTCGACCCCAGAAAGGACTTATGGCAGACAGTCCCCAAGGTCGAGGGAGCGGTTTCCACTTTAAACAAACGCACCACTATACCCATAGAGGATAGTTGTGCTTTCAAAGATCCTATGGATAAAAAATTAGAAGGTTTGCTTAAAAAGATGTTTGTTCAGCAGGGTTACCTTCTACAACCAATTTCATGCATTGTCCCTGTCGCTACAGCCGCATGTTTCTGGTTCGATGAGCTGATAAAGGCGGTCGACAGTGATTCTCCTCCTTATGAGGAGATTATGGACAGAATCAATGCTCTCAAATTGGCTAATTCTTTCACCCTAGACGCCACTTTGCAATTGGCTAGGTTAGCGGCTAAGAATTCTGGGTTTGCTATTGTGGCGCGCAGAGCGCTTTGGTTGAAATCTTGGTCGGCTGATGCGTCTTCCAAGAACAAGTTACTTAACATTCCTTTCAAGGGGAAAACGCTGTTTGGCCCTGACTTGAAAGAGATTATCTCGGATATCACTGGGGGTAAGGGCCACGCCCTTCCTCAGGATCGGCCTTTCAAGGCAAAAAATAAACCTAATTTTCGTCCCTTTCGTAGAAACGGACCAGCCCAAAGTGCTACGTCCTCTAAGCAAGAGGGTAATACTTCTCAAGCCAAGCCAGCTTGGAGACCAATGCAAGGCTGGAACAAGGGAAAGCAGGCCAAGAAACCTGCCACTGCTACCAAGTCAGCATGAAATGTTGGCCCCCGATCCGGGACCGGATCTGGTGGGGGGCAGACTCTCTCTCTTCGCTCAGGCTTGGGCAAGAGATGTTCTGGATCCTTGGGCGCTAGAAATAGTCTCCCAAGGTTATCTTCTGGAATTCAAGGGACTTCCCCCAAGGGGGAGGTTCCACAGGTCTCAGTTGTCTTCAGACCACATAAAAAGACAGGCATTCTTACATTGTGTAGAAGACCTGTTAAAAATGGGAGTGATTCATCCCGTTCCATTAAGAGAACAAGGGATGGGGTTCTACTCCAATCTGTTTATAGTTCCCAAAAAAGAGGGAACGTTCAGACCAATCTTAGATCTCAAGATCTTAAACAAGTTTCTCAAGGTTCCATCGTTCAAGATGGAAACCATTCGAACTATTCTTCCTTCCATCCAGGAAGGTCAATTCATGACCACGGTGGATTTAAAGGATGCGTATCTACATATTCCTATCCACAAGGAACATCATCGGTTCCTGAGGTTCGCATTCCTGGACAAACATTACCAGTTCGTGGCGCTTCCTTTCGGATTAGCCACTGCTCCAAGGATTTTCACAAAGGTACTAGGGTCCCTTCTAGCTGTGCTAAGACCAAGGGGCATTGCTGTAGTACCTTACTTGGACGACATTCTGATTCAAGCGTCGTCCCTTCCTCAAGCAAAGGCTCACACGGACATTGTCCTGGCCTTTCTCAGATCTCACGGATGGAAAGTGAACGTGGAAAAGAGTTCTCTATCTCCGTCAACAAGGGTTCCCTTCTTGGGAACAATAATAGACTCCTTAGAAATGAGGATTTTTCTGACAGAGGCCAGAAAAACAAAACTTCTAGACTCTTGTCGGATACTTCATTCCGTTCCTCTTCCTTCCATAGCTCAGTGCATGGAAGTGATCGGGTTGATGGTAGCGGCAATGGACATAGTTCCTTTTGCACGCATTCATCTAAGACCATTACAACTGTGCATGCTCAGTCAGTGGAATGGGGACTATACAGACTTGTCTCCGAAGATACAAGTAAATCAGAGGACCAGAGACTCACTCCGTTGGTGGCTGTCCCTGGACAACCTGTCACGAGGGATGACATTCCGCAGACCAGAGTGGGTCATTGTCACGACCGACGCCAGTCTGATGGGCTGGGGCGCGGTCTGGGGATCCCTGAAAGCTCAGGGTCTTTGGTCTCGGGAAGAATCTCTTCTACCGATAAATATTCTGGAACTGAGAGCGATATTCAATGCTCTCAAGGCTTGGCCTCAGCTAGCGAGGGCCAAGTTCATACGGTTTCAATCAGACAACATGACAACTGTTGCGTACATCAACCATCAGGGGGGAACAAGGAGTTCCCTGGCGATGGAAGAAGTGACCAAAATCATTCTATGGGCGGAGTCTCACTCCTGCCACCTGTCTGCTATCCACATCCCAGGAGTGGAAAATTGGGAAGCGGATTTTCTGAGTCGTCAGACATTGCATCCGGGGGAGTGGGAACTCCATCCGGAAATCTTTGCCCAAGTCACTCAGCTGTGGGGCATTCCAGACATGGATCTGATGGCCTCTCGTCAGAACTTCAAAGTTCCTTGCTACGGGTCCAGATCCAGGGATCCCAAGGCGGCTCTAGTGGATGCACTAGTAGCACCTTGGACCTTCAAACTAGCTTATGTGTTCCCGCCGTTTCCTCTCATCCCCAGGCTGGTAGCCAGGATCAATCAGGAGAGGGCGTCGGTGATCTTGATAGCTCCTGCGTGGCCACGCAGGACTTGGTACGCAGATCTGGTGAATATGTCATCGGCTCCTCCTTGGAAGCTACCTTTGAGACGAGACCTTCTTGTTCAGGGTCCGTTCGAACATCCGAATCTGGTTTCACTCCAGCTGACTGCTTGGAGATTGAACGCTTGATCTTATCGAAGCGAGGATTCTCAGATTCTGTTATCGATACTCTTGTTCAGGCCAGAAAGCCTGTAACTAGAAAGATTTACCACAAAATTTGGAAAAAATATATCTGTTGGTGTGAATCTAAAGGATTCCCTTGGGACAAGGTTAAGATTCCTAGGATTCTATCCTTCCTTCAACAAGGATTGGAAAAAGGATTATCTGCAAGTTCCCTGAAGGGACAGATTTCTGCCTTGTCTGTGTTACTTCACAAAAAGCTGGCCGCTGTGCCAGATGTTCAAGCCTTTGTTCAGGCTCTGGTTAGAATTAAGCCTGTTTACAAACCTTTGACTCCTCCTTGGAGTCTCAATTTAGTTCTTTCAGTTCTTCAGGGGGTTCCGTTTGAACCCTTGCATTCCGTTGATATTAAGTTATTATCTTGGAAAGTTTTGTTTTTAGTTGCAATTTCTTCTGCTAGAAGAGTTTCAGAATTATCTGCTCTGCAGTGTTCTCCTCCTTATCTGGTGTTCCATGCAGATAAGGTGGTCTTACGTACTAAACCTGGTTTTCTTCCAAAAGTTGTTTCTAACAAAAACATTAACCAGGAGATTATCGTACCTTCTCTGTGTCCGAAACCAGTTTCAAAGAAGGAACGTTTGTTGCACAATTTGGATGTTGTTCGCGCTCTAAAATTCTATTTAGATGCTACAAAGGATTTTAGACAAACATCTTCCTTGTTTGTTGTTTATTCCGGTAAAAGGAGAGGTCAAAAAGCAACTTCTACCTCTCTCTCTTTTTGGATTAAAAGCATCATCAGATTGGCTTACGAGACTGCCGGACGGCAGCCTCCCGAAAGAATCACAGCTCATTCCACTAGGGCTGTGGCTTCCACATGGGCCTTCAAGATCGAGGCTTCTGTTGATCAGATATGTAGGGCAGCGACTTGGTCTTCACTGCACACTTTTACCAAATTTTACAAGTTTGATACTTTTGCTTCTTCTGAGGCTATTTTTGGGAGAAAGGTTTTGCAAGCCGTGGTGCCTTCCATTTAGGTGACCTGATTTGCTCCCTCCCTTCATCCGTGTCCTAAAGCTTTGGTATTGGTTCCCACAAGTAAGGATGACGCCGTGTACCGGACACACCTATGTTGGAGAAAACAGAATTTATGTTTACCTGATAAATTACTTTCTCCAACGGTGTGTCCGGTCCACGGCCCGCCCTGGTTTTTTTAATCAGGTCTGATAATTTATTTTCTTTAACTACAGTCACCACGGTACCATATGGTTTCTCCTATGCAAATATTCCTCCTTAACGTCGGTCGAATGACTGGGGTAGGCGGAGCCTAGGAGGGATCATGTGACCAGCTTTGCTGGGCTCTTTGCCATTTCCTGTTGGGGAAGAGAATATCCCACAAGTAAGGATGACGCCGTGGACCGGACACACCGTTGGAGAAAGTAATTTATCAGGTAAACATAAATTCTGTTTTTTACATTTCTGCGGTGTTTGTGTTTAGCTGTAATTTTCCTCTTATTCATTTACTGTACCCACACATATTATATACAGTTTTTCTCGCCATTAAATGGAATTTCTAAAGATACCATTATTTTCATCATATCTTATAATTTACTATAAAAATTTTTATAAAATATGAGGAAAAAATTGAAAAAAACACACTTTTTCTAACTTTGACCCTCAAAATCTCCTACACTTCAACAACTACCAAAAAACTCCCATGCTAAATAGTTTCTAAATTTTGTCCTGAGTTTAGAAATACTCAATGTTTACATGTTCTTTGCTTTTTTTGCAAGTTATAGGGCAATAAGTACAAGTAGCACTTTGCTATTTCCAAATTTCTTTTTAAAAAAATTAGCGATAGTTACATTGGAACACTGATATCTGTCAGGAATCCCTGATTAACCCTTCACATATATATATTTTTTAAAAGAACACAACCTAAGGTATTAAACATGGGGTATTTTGACTCTTTCCCTGCAACTATTTTACCACCAATCTATGCCAAAGTTTGAAAAAAAAAAAAAAGTGGTGATTTTTTGACAAAATAGCAATTCAAGAATACATTTACTGAGAACGTTAAGGGTTACTGCCAAATAACACCCCAATATGTCTTCAGCAGCATCTCCTGAGTACAGTGATACCACCCATGTATAGGTGTGTCGGGTTCTCTGGGGGCTAAAAGGCCTTAATTTTAGGGGGCGCATTCCAGTTTTTCAACTTGGAATTTTCACATCTGTCATCATGCACCCATGTCCTATTTGGGACATTTCTGAAGCCGGCCAATGTAAATTACCCCCATCAAACCATATATTTTTGAAAAGTAGACACCCTAGGGTATTTCAAATGCTGGTATTTTAACACTTTCCATGCACTAATTCAACCACTAGTCTTTGTCAAACTTTTAGGTAGTCATTTTTTTGCATTATTTTTCACACACATTGTACTTTAGGCATATATTCTCAGTCCCTGTTATGTGTTACTGCCAAAAAAAACCTCAATATGTATTCAACAACATCTCCTGAGTACAGTGATACCCCCCATGTATAGGTGTGTCGGGTTCTCTGGGGCTAAAAGGCCTTAATTTTAGGGGGCGCATTCCAGTTTTTCAACTTGGAATTTTCACATCTGTCATCATGCACCCATGTCCTATTTGGGACATTTCTGAAGCCGGCCAATGTAAATTACCCCCATCAAACCATATATTTTTGAAAAGTAGACACCCTAGGGTATTTCAAATGCTGGTATTTTAACACTTTCCATGCACTAATTCAACCACTATTCTTTGTCAAACTTTTAGGTAGTCATTTTTTTTGCATTATTTTTCACACACATTGTACTTTAGGCATATATTCTCAGTCCCTGTTATGTGTTACTGCCAAAAAAAACCTCAATATGTATTCAACAACATCTCCTGAGTACAGTGATACCCCCCATGTATAGGTGTGTCGGGTTCTCTGGGGGCTAAAAGGCCTTAATTTTAGGGGGCGCATTCCAGTTTTTCAACTTGGAATTTTCACATCTGTCATCATGCACCCATGTCCTATTTGGGACATTTCTGAAGCCGGCCAATGTAAATTACCCCCATCAAACCATATATTTTTGAAAAGTAGACACCCTAGGGTATTTCAAATGCTGGTATTTTAACACTTTCCATGCACTAATTCAACCACTAGTCTTTGTCAAACTTTTAGGTAGTCATTTTTTTGCATTATTTTTCACACACATTGTACTTTAGGCATATATTCTCAGTCCCTGTTATGTGTTACTGCCAAAAAAAACCTCAATATGTATTCAACAACATCTCCTGAGTACAGTGATACCCCCCATGTATAGGTGTGTCGGGTTCTCTGGGGGCTAAAAGGCCTTAATTTTAGGGGGCGCATTCCAGTTTTTCAACTTGGAATTTTCACATCTGTCATCATGCACCCATGTCCTATTTGGGACATTTCTGAAGCCAGCCAATGTAAATTACCCCCATCAAACCATATATTTTTGAAAAGTAGACACCCTAGGGTATTTCAAATGCTGGTATTTTAACACTTTCCATGCACTAATTCAACCACTAGTCTTTGTCAAACTTTTAGGTAGTCATTTTTTTGCATTATTTTTCACACACATTGTACTTTAGGCATATATTCTCAGTCCCTGTTATGTGTTACTGCCAAAAAAAACCTCAATATGTATTCAACAACATCTCCTGAGTACAGTGATACCCCCATGTATAGGTGTGTCGGGTTCTCTGGGGGCTAAAAGGCCTTAATTTTAGGGGGCGCATTCCAGTTTTTCAACTTGGAATTTTCACATCTGTCATCATGCACCCATGTCCTATTTGGGACATTTCTGAAGCCGGCCAATGTAAATTACCCCCATCAAACCATATATTTTTGAAAAGTAGACACCCTAGGGTATTTCAAATGCTGGTATTTTAACACTTTCCATGCACTAATTCAACCACTAGTCTTTGTCAAACTTTTAGGTAGTCATTTTTTTGCATTATTTTTCACACACATTGTATTTTAGGCATATATTCTCAGTCCCTGTTATGTGTTACTGCCAAAAAAAACCTCAATATGTATTCAACAACATCTCCTGAGTACAGTGATACCCCCCATGTATAGGTGTGTCGGGTTCTCTGGGGGCTAAAAGGCCTTAATTTTAGGGGGCGCATTCCAGTTTTTCAACTTGGAATTTTCACATCTGTCATCATGCACCCATGTCCTATTTGGGACATTTCTGAAGCCGGCCAATGTAAATTACCCCCATCAAACCATATATTTTTGAAAAGTAGACACCCTAGGGTATTTCAAATGCTGGTATTTTAACACTTTCCATGCACTAATTCAACCACTAGTCTTTGTCAAACTTTTAGGTAGTCATTTTTTTGCATTATTTTTCACACACATTGTACTTTAGGCATATATTCTCAGTCCCTGTTATGTGTTACTGCCAAAAAAACCCTCAATATGTATTCAACAACATCTCCTGAGTACAGTGATACCCCCCATGTATAGGTGTGTCGGGTTCTCTGGGGGCTAAAAGGCCTTAATTTTAGGGGGCGCATTCCAGTTTTTCAACTTGGAATTTTCACATCTGTCATCATGCACCCATGTCCTATTTGGGACATTTCTGAAGCCAGCCAATGTAAATTACCCCCATCAAACCATATATTTTTGAAAAGTAGACACCCTAGGGTATTTCAAATGCTGGTATTTTAACACTTTCCATGCACTATTTCAACCACTAGTCTTTGTCAAACTTTTGGGTAGTCATTTTTTTTGTGTTATTTTTCACACACGTTGTACTTTAGGCATATATTCTCAGTCCCTGTTATGTGTTACTGCCAAAAAAAAACTCAATATGTATTCAACAACATCTCCTGAGTACAGTGATACCACCCATGTATAGGTGTGTTGGGTTCTCTGGGGGCTAAAAGGCCTTATTTTTAGGGGGCGCATTCCAGTTTTTCAACTTGGAATTTTCACATCCCATGCACCCATGTCCTATGTAGGACATTTCTGAAGCCGGCCAATGTAATTTACCCCCATCAAACCATATATTTTTGAAAAGTAGACACCCTAGGGTATTTCAAATGCTGGTATTTTAACACTTTCCATGCACTAATTCTTTGTCAAACTATTAGGCATTAGTCATTTTTTGTGTGTTATTTTTCACACACATTGTACTTTAGACATGAATTCTCAGCTCCTGTTATGTGTTACTGCCAAAGAAGACCCCAATATGTGTTCACCAACATCTCCTGAGTACAGTGATACCACCTATGCATAAGTTTCTTGGCTTGTTCGGGGGGTGTAATGCCAAATGTCCAACATGCGTTTGTGATTTTTTTTTCACATTTAACATATTTTCTTTGCCTATTGTCTTTTTGGGGGTATTTTAACATACCCCAATTTATTTGTTTCCATGAATGTGCATATTTTTGAAATGTTGACACCCCAAGGTATTGTATATGGTGTGCTTTGATGCATTTGAAGTAACTGTTTTAGCTAAAAAAAATTGGAGAAAGTGTATGGTGGCATTTTTTCAATTTTCATTTTTACACACACATTGCTTTTTGACTATGATTTAGGAGAGACTGTTGTAAGTTAGTGCAAAAAAATACTTCAGGTTGTTTTCTGCTAGGCACCCTGAGTACACCTATGCCCCCATGCATAGGTTTGCCAGGATTTTGGGAAGGTTATGTTACAATTTTATGACTTGTGATTTTAGTTATTAAGTGAGAGTATTTCTTCTGATAGGCCTATCTTTAGTTTGGGGCCTATTGTAAACCCCACTTTTATTTATTGCCATGAATGTGCATATTTTTAAAATGTTGACACCCCAAGGTATTGTATATGGTGTGCTTTGATGCATTTGAAGTAACTGTTTTAGCTAAAAAAATTGGAGAAAGTGTATGGTGGCATTTTTTCAATTTTCATTTTTACACACACATTGCTTTTTGACTATGATTTAGGAGAGACTGTTGTAAGTTAGTGCAAAAAAAATACTACAGGTTGTTTTCTGCAAGGCACCTTGAGAACACCTATGTCCCCCATGCATAGGTTTGACAGGGGTTTTTGTAAAAAAAAAAAAAAGAACAGCCCCATTTTAGAAAAAAAAATATATTAGTGAAATGTAAAAATCTGGCACATTAAAAGTAAAAAAATAACAACAAAAAATTTAACAGTAAACATAACAAAAAAAAAATAACAGCAAATGTATTTATTTTTTAAAAATTGACCATTGTATGGTACCGCTTGAAGCAGTCCCCAATGCAGAGTCCAGGCTGTCCAGGGCAATCAGGACAGTGATATACAGTGTCCCTTCTCTGCCCCCTCTTGGTACAGACTCTGCATTTTTTTTGTGGTCTCTGCTTTGCGGCAGTAGGGGGGATTTTAAAAATAAAATGAGTAGCCCCAACTCTGCTCTCTCCCATCACCGCCCGGGGAGCAGGTGCATCATGGTACAAAATCCCCGAAATGATCTGGAGCTGAAATTGTAAAAAAGTCTGTTTCATTCCGGGGTTTGCTTTTTTGAACAACAAAAAAGCGTTGTGGGTTGCAATCTGCATTAGGTAAATTGCAACCTTTTTGTACCAGGCCCTTGTCTTCCGCATAATTAGGTAGGGCTGCAGCAGCTGATCTGCCAGATCAACCCCACCCATATGTCGGTTATAAGACTTGATGCACACTGGCTTCCTTATGATCTCAGCTCTGCCACGTACAGAGACCGCCACCGTCCTCTCTGTGTGGATGGTGGTAAGAAGGTATACATCCTTCTTGTCTCTGTACTTAAGTGCCAACAGCTCCTCTTGGCGCAGAGCTGAGGTCTCCCCCCTTCGTAGCCGGGTGCGTACAAGTTGTCCTGGGAAACCTTTGCGGTTCTTTTTAATAGTACCGCAAGCTACTGTATCAAAGCAATACAGTAGCTTGAACAAAAGGACACTTGTATAAAAATTGTCTAAGTACAAGTGATACCCTTTGTTCATTAGGGGTAATATCAGGTCCCAGACAATCTTGCCAGTGGTTCCCATATGTTCTGGGCAACCTGGAGGGTCAAGGTGGCTATCCTTTCCCTCATACACCCGGAAGGCCTGAGTATACCCAGTCTCGCTCTCACAGAGCTTATACACCTTTACCCCATACCTGGAGCGCTTGGAAGGAATATACTGCTTGAATCCCAGCCTTCCCTTATACTTCATCAGGGATTCATCAACGCATATATTCCTTCCAGGTGTATAAGCCTCTGCAAACCTGGCAGAAAAGTGGGTAATCAGGGGGCGCATTTTATACAGCCTGTCAAATTGGGGATGCTCCCTAGGGGGGCACAGGCTGTTGTCGCTGAAGTGCATGAAATGAAGAATCATTTCATATCTCTGCCTCGACATACTCTGGGAGAAAATGGGGGTAGAGCAGATGGGGCTACTGCTCCAGTAGGAGCGAACGGAGGGTTTCTTTATGATGCCCATCAGCATAGTCAATGCCCAGAATTTTTTAAATTCTGGCACATTGATGGGGGCCCATTGCTGCTTTGCCAAATATGTTTCAGGCTTTGCAGCACGGTACTGATGGGCATATAAATTAGTTTGGGCGACAATGTTCCCCAATACATCATCACCCAGAAACACCTCCAGAAACTGTTGGGGGCTAAAACCTGCCACATCTATATTTATGCCAGCATTTGCTGTGAAGGGTGGGATATCTGGCCTCTGGAGATGAGGCGTTACCCACTCTTCAGCGGCAATGGCAGCAACACGCCTCCTTCTAGCAGGGGGGCTGGCAGGGGGGCTAGCAGGGGGGCTGGCAGGGGGGCTAGCAGCCACAGATACATCACTATCAGTTGAGACTGCATCTAATGATGTATCTGAGCATATGGCAGGGTCAAAATTGGGGTCTGAGTCAGACATAGAGGCATCTGACTCTGACGCAAGGATGGAATACGCCTCCTCAGCACTATATCTTTTCTGTGACATTTTTGTATCTGTCACAGAAAACCAAAATTAATTAATTAACTAAATGGCCTTTGGGTTTTTTTTTTTAAAAGTACAGCTATGCTAATGCCAGTGATTTATAGCGATCACTGGCAAGCTAGGGGTTAAATACTCTTTAAATTAAATTAAATTAGCTAAATGGCTCTGAAAGGAGCCTTTGGGTTTTTAAAAAATTACAACAACAAAAATTAACCCCTAAAAAAATGCACAGACAGCAAAAAAGTACAGCTATGCTAATGCCAGTGATTTATAGCGATCACTGGCAAGCTAGGGGTTAAATACTCTTTAAATTAAATTAAATTAACTAAATGGCCTTTGGGTTTTTTAAAAAAAAAGTACAGCTATGCTAATGCCAGTGATTTATAGCGATCACTGGCAAGCTAGGGGTTAAATACTCTTTAAATTAAATTAAATTAACTAAATGGCTCTGAAAGGAGCCTTTGGGTTTTTAAAAAATTACAACAACAAAAATTAACCCCTAAAAAAATGCACAGACAGCAAAAAAGTACAGCTATGCTAATGCCAGTGATTTATAGCGATCACTGGCAAGCTAGGGGTTAAATACTCTTTAAATTAAATTAGCTAAATGGCTCTGAAAGGAGCCTTTGGGTTTTTAAAAAATTACAACAACAAAAATTAACCCCTAAAAAAATGCACAGACAGCAAAAAAGTACAGCTATGCTAATGCCAGTGATTTATAGCGATCACTGGCAAGCTAGGGGTTAAATACTATTTAAATTAAATTAAATTAGCTAAATGGCTCTGAAAGGAGCGTTTAGGTTTTTAAAAAAATACAACAACAAAAATTAACCCCTAAAAAATGCACAGACAGCAAAAAAGTACAGCTATGCTAATGCCAGTGATGTATAGCGATCACTGGCAAGCTAGGGGTTAAATAGTCTTTAAATTAAATTAAATTAGCTAAATGGCTCTGAAAGGAGCCTTTGGGTTTTTAAAAAAAAATACAACAACAAAAATTAACCCCTAAAAAAATGCACAGACAGCAAAAAAAAGTGCAGCTGTGCTACTGCCAGTGATTTATAGTGATCACTGGCAAGCTAGGGGTTAATGGCTCTGAAAAGAGCCTTTGGATTTTAAATTTTTTAACAAATAAAAGAAATAAATCTCTCTCTGCTGAAATACAGGTCTCTCTCTCTCTCCAACAAAATAGCAAGTGAGGAGAGGGAGGGAGATCCACACTGATCAGAGTCAATATTTACAAATATTGACCTGATCAGACAAATGGGAGATTTTATTATTATTTTTTTTTTTTTCTAAGAAGGCTCAGATTGGGTGACCCTAGCTTGCCCCTATGGTGAGACAGGCTAGGGACACCCCCAGAGGCCCCATGATGCACCGGGCATCGCCATTTTGGAAGCCTCATGGGGGAGGGGGGGGGGCTATATGTGGGGGCTTTTTATTTTATTACCGTTTTTTTTTTTTTTAATTTTTATTTAATTTATTTACTAACTAAGTGCCTCGACCCACCGAGGCACTTAGCACACTAGCAGAGCATCGGAAGCGTGTCCGATCGCTTCCGATGCTCTGCTGCACTGCCGGGCTCCACGTGGAGCAAAACCGGAAGTGATCACTCAAGGGGGAGTGATCAATCCGGTCCCGGCACTCCGTAACAGCACTGCAGGGATGCCCAGACATCGAGGCATCCCTGCAGTACTGTAATAGTGCCTGGAAGCGATCTTGATCGCTTCCAGCACTCACTTTAGCCGAGGACGTGCAGGGTACGTCGTCAGGCGTTAACTGCCTTTTTTTTTCAGACGTACCCTGCACGTCCTCGGTCACTAAGGGGTTAAAGGGATACTGAACCCAAATTTTTTTCATTTGTGATTCAGACAGAGCATGCAATTTTAAGCAACTTTCTAATTTACTCCTATTACCAAATTTTCTTCGTTCTCTTGCTATCTTTATTTGAAAAAGAAAGTCCAGAACCCTGAACAGCACTTGTTTATTGGTGGATGAATTTATCCACCAATTAGCAAGAACAACCCAGGTTGTTCATAAAAAATGGGCCGGCATCTAAACTTACTTTCTTGCTTTTCAAATAAAAATACCAAGAGAATGAAGAACATTTGATAACAGGAGTAAATTAGAAAGTTGCTTAAAATTGCATGCTCTATCTGAATTACAAAAGAAAAAAATTGGCTTCAGTGTCCCTTTAATGACTTTGAGCAAGTATTAAATAGCAACATCTCTATTTTTGCAGATGATAAAAAGTTGTGTAAGGTCGTTAGGTCAGAGCAGGGTAACAAGCTAAAGATGAGCACACAATGCAGGGCAGCGGCTTCTAAGGCGAATACGATACTAGCATGTATTAAAAGAGGCATTGATTCAAGGGAGGAAACCATAATTATGTCACTATATAAATCCCTGGTAAGACCTCACCTTGGTTAAGATTACATATGCGGTGTAAGCTTCACCGTAACTGCTGAAACCCACGCCACCCGTAATTTCACCTCTCAAATCGGGGTATCACATATACGGTTCCCGGCAGTTCATAAAGTGCCGTAAGTCGGATAAACTAGCGATGTCCAGAAATGTGCGTAACAACAAATTTCTAGAGTCGCCAGTGACTTAAGGCACTTTAGAAACTGCAGGCACTTAAGAAAAGTAAAAAAATATATCAAATCTAAAATCTAAAAGTGTTTGGGTTAGGGGGCTTAGTAATTTAATTAGAAATGCTCCGCCGTGAGTTGC
The DNA here is from genome assembly GCF_027579735.1 of Bombina bombina. NCBI lineage: Eukaryota > Metazoa > Chordata > Amphibia > Anura > Bombinatoridae > Bombina > Bombina bombina. The sequence goes on from NC_069507.1 coordinate 184,486,529, forward strand.
ACCCATATTGCATATATTTGGGGAACGGAGGCCCTGGATTAAAGCCTGCACACTTTGCTGTTCTTAAAGGGACATTAAACCCAAATATTTTCTTTCATGATTCAGATAGAGAATACCATTTTTAAAAAAGTTTCCAATTTACTTCTATTATCAAATTTATTTCATTCTTATGTTATTCTTTGTTGTTAATTTAATTAGTTATTTCTAGAGTCGCCAGTGACCTAAGGCACTTTAGAAACTGCCGGCGCTTAAGAAAAGTAAAAAAAAATATCAAATCTCCAGTAAAAGTATAACACGCCTCCCAAAAATAAATCTGACACGTAAAACCCCTATATCCGCAATCCCCCCACATCGCAACTAATAATAAAAGTATTAATCGCTAAACCGACAACCCCACACAACGCAATATGCCTAATTAAACTATTAACCCCTAATCCACCATTCACCCACATTGCAATCTACCAAGTAAAAGTATTAACCTTAAATCTGCCAACCCCAACATCGCAAACTACCTAATAAATGTATTAACCCCTAATCCGCCATTAACCCACATCGCAACAAACCTTATAAATGTATTAACCCCTAATCCGCCAAACCCACACAACGCAATAATCTTAATAAAACTATTAACCCCTAAAATCGCCAAACCCACACAACGCAATAATCCTAATAAAACTATTAACCCCTAGTCCGCCAAACCCCCACAACGCAAGTACCCTTATTAACCCCTAATCCGCCAAACCCCCACAACGCAAATAACTAATTTAATTACTAAGCCCACTAACCTAACCCACTAAATTAACCCCAAATTACATAAAATAATAAAATACTAAATTATAATTAAAATAAAAAATCCTAACATTACTTAGAAAAATAAACCTAAGATTAAATTAAAATAAATTAATCTAAAATTACCAAAAATAAAGAAGTCTAACATTACATAAAATAGTTAACAAAATTATCCAAAATAAAAAAATTAAGCCTAATCCCTATTACAATAACAAATCCCCCCCAAAATAAAAACACCCCCGAATCTAATGCTAAACAACCAATAGCCCTTAAAAGGGCTTTTTGGAGGGCATTGCCCTAAGTTAAACAGCTCTTTTGCTTTTAAGAAAAAAGTCCCCCCTAACAGTAAAACTGACCCCACAAAACCTCCCAAAAATAAATAAACCTAACACTAAAAAAAACTAAACTACCCATTTCCCCTAAAGGGGCATTTGTATGGGCATTGCCCTTAAAAGGAGCAATGGAGCGTGGAGGATCCTCTTCGTACGATCGCCGCCGTACACTGAATAGTGAATTCAAGGTACGCGTTTAAATATGGCGTCCCTTGCATTCCTATTGGCTGATTTGATTCTTTAAATTCAAATCAGCCAATAGGATGAGAGCTACTGTAAATATCTGTTTAACTTAGGGGCAATGCCCTACAAATGTCCCTTTTAAGGGCTATTGGTAGTTTAGTATTAGATTAGGGGGTGTTTTTATTTGGGGGGGCTTTTTTATTTTCATAGGGATTAGGTTTAATTTTTTTATTTTTGATAATTTGGTTTATTATTTTATGTAATGTTAGACTTTTTTATTTTTTGTAATCTTAGATTAATTTAATTTTAGGGTTTTTTATTTTTAAGTAATGTTAGCTTTTTTATTTTAATTGTAACTTAGTGTTTTTTAATTTAGGTCATTGGGGTTCATTTAGGGGGTGTTTGGGTTAGGGGGCTTAGTAATTTAGTTATTTGCATTGTGGGGGTTTGGCGGATTAGGGGTTAATAGGTTAATTAGGGTACTTGCGTTATGGGGTTATGGCGGATTAGGGGTTAATAGATTTATTAGGATTATTGTGTTGTGTGTGTTTGGTGGATTAGGGGTTAATAGTTTTATTAGGTTTATTGTGATGTGGGTTAATGGTGGAATAGGGGTTAATACATTTATTAGGTTTATTGCAATGTGGGTTAATGGCAGATTAGGGGTTAGTATTTACATTTATTAGGTTTATTGTGATGTGGGTTAATGGCGGATTAGGGGTTAATATATGTTATTGCGGTGGGGGATTGCGGTTGACAGATAGATATTGCGCATGCGTTAGGTGTTGCTTAATATTTGCAGGCAGTTACGGTGCACACATTTTCAGCGCAAGGCTTGCTGCGCCTGCCTATGGCCTAGATTTAGAGTTCGGCGGTAGCCGTCAAAACCAGCGTTAGAGGCTCCTAACGCTGGTTTTGGGCGCCCGCTGGTATTTGGAGTCAGTGATTAAAGGGTCTAACGCTCACTTTTCAGCCGCAACTTTTCCATACCGCAGATCCCCCTACGCCATTTGCGTAGCCTATCTTTTCAATGGGATCTTTCTAACGCCTGTATTTAGAGTCGTTTCTGCAGTGAGCGTTAGAGCTCTAACGACAAGATTCCAGCCGCCTGAAAATAGCAGGAGTTAAGAGCTTTCTGGCTAACGCCGGTTTATAAAGCTCTTAACTACTGTACCCTAAAGTACACTAACACCCATAAACTACCTATGTACCCCTAAACCGAGGTCCCCCCACACCGCCGCCACTCGATTAAAATTTTTAACCCCTAATCTGCCGACCGCCACCTACGTTATATTTATGTACCCCTAATCTGCTGCCCCTAACCCCGCCGACCCCTGTATTATATTTATTCACCCCTAACCTGCCCCCCACAACGTCGCCGCCAGCTACTTACAATAATTAACCCCTAATCTTCCGACCGCAAATCGCCGCCACCTACGTTATCCCTATGTACCCCTAATCTGCTGCCCCTAACACCGCCGACCCCTATATTATATTTATTAACCCCTAATCTGCCCCCCTCAACGTCGCCGACACCTGCCTACACTTATTAACCCCTAATCTGCCGAGCGGACCTGAGCGCTACTATAATAAAGTTATTAACCCCTAATCCGCCTCACTAACCCTATCATAAATAGTATTAACCCCTAATCTGCCCTCCCTAACATCGCCGACACCTACCTTCAATTATTAACCCCTAATCTGCCGACCGGAGCTCACCGCTATTCTAATAAATGGATTAACCCCTAAAGCTAAGTCTAACCCTAACACTAACACCCCCCTAAGTTAAATATAATTTTTATCTAACTAAATAAATTAACTCTTATTAAATAACTTATTCCTATTTAAAGCTAAATACTTACCTGTAAAATAAATCCTAATATAGCTACAATATAAATTATAATTATATTATAGCTATTTTAGGATTAATATTTATTTTACAGGCAACTTTGTAATTATTTTAACCAGGTACAATAGCTATTAAATAGTTAAGAACTATTTAATAGTTACCTAGTTAAAATAATAACAAATTTACCTGTAAAATAAATCCTAACCTAAGTTATAATTAAACCTAACACTACCCTATCAATAAAATAATTAAATAAACTACCTACAATTACCTACAATTAACCTAACACTACACTATCAATAAATAAATTAAACACAATTGCTACAAATAAATACAATTAAATAAACTAGCTAAAGTACAAAAAATAAAAAAGAACTAAGTTACAGAAAATAAAAAAATATTTACAAACATAATAAAAATATTACAACAATTTTAAACTAATTACACCTACTCTAAGCCCCCTAATAAAATAACAAAGCCCCCCAAAATAAAAAATTCCCTACCCTATTCTAAATTAAAAAAGTTACAAGCTCTTTTACCTTACCAGCCCTGAACAGGGCCCTTTGCGGGGCATGCCCCAAGAATTTCAGCTCTTTTGCCTGTAAAAGAATAAATACAATACCCCCCCCCCCCAACATTACAACCCACCACCCACATACCCCTAATCTAACCCAAACCCCCCTTAAATAAACCTAACACTAAGCCCCTGAAGATCTTCCTACCTTGTCTTCACCATCCAGGTATCACCGATCCGTCCTGGCTCCAAGATCTTCATCCAACCCAAGCGGGGGTTGGCGATCCATAATCCGGTGCTCCAAAGTCTTCCTCCTATCCGGCAAGAAGAGGACATCCGGACCGGCAAACATCTTCTCCAAGCGGCATCTTCGATCTTCTTCCATCCGGTGCGGAGCGGGTCCATCTTGAAGCAGGCGACGCGGATCCATCCTCTTCTTCCGATGTCTCCCGACTAATGACGGTTCCTTTAAGGGACGTCATCCAAGATGGCGTCCCTCGAATTCCGATTGGCTGATAGGATTCTATCAGCCAATCGGAATTAAGGTAGGAATTTTCTGATTGGCTGATGGAATCAGCCAATCAGAATCAAGTTCAATCCGATTGGCTGATCCAATCAGCCAATCAGATTGAGCTCGCATTCTATTGGCTGTTCCGATCAGCCAATAGAATGCGAGCTCAATCTGATTGGCTGATGGGATCGGCCAATCGGATTGAACTTGATTCTGATTGGCTGATTCCATCAGCCAATCAGAAAATTCCTACCTTAATTCCGATTGGCTGATAGAATCCTATCAGCCAATCGGAATTCGAGGGACGCCATCTTGGATGACGTCCCTTAAAGGAACCGTCATTAGTCGGGAGACATCGGAAGAAGAGGATGGATCCGCGTCGCCTGCTTCAAGATGGACCCGCTCCGCACCGGATGGAAGAAGATCGAAGATGCCGCTTGGAGAAGATGTTTGCCGGTCCGGATGTCCTCTTCTTGCCGGATAGGAGGAAGACTTTGGAGCACCGGATTATGGATCGCCAACCCCCGCTTGGGTTGGATGAAGATCTTGGAGCCAGGACGGATCGGTGATACCTGGATGGTGAAGACAAGGTAGGAAGATCTTCAGGGGCTTAGTGTTAGGTTTATTTAAGGGGGGTTTGGGTTAGATTAGGGGTATGTGGGTGGTGGGTTGTAATGTTGGGGGGGGGGGTATTGTATTTATTCTTTTACAGGCAAAAGAGCTGAAATTCTTGGGGCATGCCCCGCAAAGGGCCCTGTTCAGGGCTGGTAAGGTAAAAGAGCTTGTAACTTTTTTAATTTAGAATAGGGTAGGGAATTTTTTATTTTGGGGGGCTTTGTTATTTTATTAGGGGGCTTAGAGTAGGTGTAATTAGTTTAAAATTGTTGTAATATTTTTATTATGTTTGTAAATATTTTTTTATTTTCTGTAACTTAGTTCTTTTTTATTTTTTGTACTTTAGCTAGTTTATTTAATTGTATTTATTTGTAGCAATTGTGTTTAATTTATTTATTGATAGTGTAGTGTTAGGTTAATTGTAGGTAATTGTAGGTAGTTTATTTAATTATTTTATTGATAGGGTAGTGTTAGGTTTAATTATAACTTAGGTTAGGATTTATTTTACAGGTAAATTTGTTATTATTTTAACTAGGTAACTATTAAATAGTTCTTAACTATTTAATAGCTATTGTACCTGGTTAAAATAATTACAAAGTTGCCTGTAAAATAAATATTAATCCTAAAATAGCTATAATATAATTATAATTTATATTGTAGCTATATTAGGATTTATTTTACAGGTAAGTATTTAGCTTTAAATAGGAATAAGTTATTTAATAAGAGTTAATTTATTTCGTTAGATAAAAATTATATTTAACTTAGGGGGGTGTTAGTGTTTGGGTTAGACTTAGCTGTAGGGGTTAATACATTTATTAGAATAGCGGTGAGCTCCGATCGGAAGTTTAGGGGTTAATAATTGAAGGTAGGTGTCGGCGATGTTAGGGAGGGCAGATTAGGGGTTAATACTATTTATGATAGGGTTAGTGAGGCGGATTAGGGGTTAATAACTTTATTATAGTAGCGCTCAGGTCCGCTCGGCAGATTAGGGGTTAATAAGTGTAGGTAGGTGTCGGCGACGTTGTGGGGGGCAGATTAGGGGTTAATAAATATAACATAGGGGTCGGCGATGTTAGGGCAGCAGATTAGGGGTACATAGGGATAACGTAGGTGGCGGCGTTTTACGGAGCGGCAGATTAGGGGTTAAAAGTGTAATGCAGGGGTCAGCGATAGCGTGGGCGGCAGATTAGGGGTTAATAAGTGTAAGGTTAGGGGTGTTTAGACTCGGGGTACATGTTAGAGTGTTAGGTGCAGACGTAGGAAGTGTTTCCCCATAGGAAACAATGGGGCTGCGTTAGGAGCTGAACGCTGCTTTTTTGCAGGTGTTAGGTTTTTTTTCAGCTCAAACAGCCCCATTGTTTCCTATGGGAGAATCGTGCACGAGCACGTTTTTGATGCCGGCCGCGTCCGTAAGCAGCTCTGGTATCGAGAGTTGCATTTGCGGTAAAAATGCTCTACGCTCCTTTTTTGGAGCCTAACGCAGCATTTGTTTGAACTCTCGATACCAGAGTTAAATTTATGGTGCGGCCAGAAAAAAACCCGCGGAGCGTTAACAGCCCTTTTACCGCCGAACTCTAAATCTAGGCCTATGTGTGGCACGGTGAAAATGGAGTAAAATGTATCTTGCGCTATGTGATACCGATTTACGACACGGTTCTATGTTATCTTATAGGAGTAAAAATTGTGGGTGACGGGTGAAATATATACGCTCTGCATTTATATGCGGCGCCGTATATGTAATACCAAAACCATGTAAAAACCGACGTCGCCGGCTTTTGCGGGCAACGCCGCATATGTAATCTTGCCCCTTGAGTATGGTGAGCAGTTCTGGGTACCAATTTAAAAAAGAGACACAAGGCTAATAAGGGGAATAGAGAAATTAAAGGTATGAGGAGAGACTTGCCAAACTGGGTCTGTTTTCTCTAGAAAAAAAGCGCTTGAGAGGTGACATGATTACTTTATGTAAACATATTCAAGGCCCATATACAGAGATGGCAGAGGCTCTGTTTATTCCAAGAAAGTTGTTTGTGACAAGAGGTCACAATTTAAGGCTGGAGGAAAGTAGGTTTAATCTCCTGCAACGGAAACGTATTTGCACTGGAAGAGCAATAAAATTGTGGAACTCATTACCAAAGAAGGTAGTGAATGTCAATACTTTAGTTAAATTTAAAAGTGGTTTGGATACATTTCTGGCTAGAAACAGAATTCAGGGATATTACTGCTTGTGTCAAATGGGTCACCCTTTTAATAGGATTAATTTAAGAACAACTGGAGCTTTTTTGTAAGTATATCAGATTTGTATAGGTTGAACTCAATGAACTTTTGTCTTTCTTCAACCTCATCTACTATGTTACTATATTACTATTCAGCTTCAGTAGCTCTGGGTAAAAGCATGCTTTTTAAAGACCATACAAATATTCTGGAACTTTTCTTAGACCTACAATTTATTATACAATACAAATTGTTAAAATCATAATTAAAAGCAGAGGTTTATAGTTCTCATCCCGTCAATTAAAGGGACAGTCAAGCCAAAATAAACTTTCATGATCCAGATAGGGCAGTGATAGCGAATCTAGGCACTCCAGATGTTTCAGAACTACATTTCCCATGATGCTCGACTAGACTACAGAATGCCTAAGCATCATGGAAAATGTAGTTCTGAAACATCTGGAGTGCCAAGGTTCGCTATCACTGAGATAAGGCATGCAATTTTAAACAACTTTCCAATCCTTTTATCATCAAATTTTCTTTGTTCTCTTGGTATTCTTTTTTTAAAGCTAACCTAAGTTAGACACTGCTAGTTCATGTGTGTCATATAGATAACATCTGAGATATTTATGAGTCACCACTGATTGGCTAAAATGCAAGCCTATTAAAAGAACTGAAGTAAGGGGGCAGTCTGCAGAGGCTTAGATACAAGGTAATCACAGAGGTACAAAGTATATTAATATAACAGTGTTGGTTATGCAAAACTGGGGAATGGGTAATAAAGGGATTATCTCTTTTTTTAAACAATAACAAATTTCAAGTAGACTGTCCTTTTAATATAAAATGTAGCAATACTGATTGGATTATCAGTTTAACCAATCAGGTTTGTGGATTGGTGGGCTTATATTCAAGTTCGCTCTTCTGATGTTTAATAGCCAGTAAATAGAAACTTTGAAATGAGTCATCATTACTTTAATAGAGGGTTGTGGGCGCTATGTTCACTCAAGACTGACATAGTATATCTCAGAAAAGCATTTGTAGTTTATATAAGAAACAGTAAAGATACGGTTGAAATTGTCCTTTTATTTGATTAAAAGCATCAGTTAAGACAGTCAGCACCTTTTAATAAATATATTATACAAGTCTAATCAGGCAGACTGTTGTACTGATTTATTAGTGTTGGAGAATACTCGGACTACAGTTTTAAATTGATCAGTATTGACCCTGCCAGAGCACGTTTTTTGTATGATCTTTGACTGTCTTAGTCAATACAGTGTAGTTTCGAGTAGAGGGATGTTTTAACAAGTCTAAATAAGTAGTTCTGCACATGATGCAGTTTTCGCTTCACTGATCATAACCTTACTGAATTTCCCAAGATAACCACTAAATTCATGATTACATGTCTGATGTTGTACAGATGCATTCAATATTTTATGTGTTAGCTTTCATATAAAAAATGCAAATACTTAGCTTTTTTTTTTGTCTGTAGATAATTCCTATGTACAATAATCAATTGCTTAATCTGTTCCTATATCTGATTAAAGGAACATTGACACACCAGTAAAGCTGTTTTACATAGTAGTAGTTTTGAATATAGTATTTTCTTAAAGTGATTGTAAAGTTTTCATCTTTAATACATCATATATGAAATCAATCATAAAAACAGGGGCACTTTGTCATTACATTAAGGATGCCTTCTTTGTAAAATATTTACCATTTAGAGTTGGTAAACATTTTGCGCTGTTACTCCACCCGCATTTAATACTTTATTTAGCTGAGCGATGACAAATCTGGCTTCATCCAATTGTTGAGTGCCCCATTTGGCATCCAGCTCGTGGGTCACGCAACAATTGGATGAAGCCGGATTCATCATTGCTCTACTAAATAAAATATTAAATGTGGGCAGAGGAACAGTGCAATGTTTACCATCTCTAAATGGTAAATAGTTTACAAAGGAAGCATCCTTCATAAATGTTTATGAATTAAAGATGAAAACTTTACAATCACTTAATAATCCATAATATTAGCTCAGCTACAATGTCACCAGGGGGAATGAATGTGTCATATATGTCACAACAACATTACAATAGCAAATGTAGTTTTATTGCAGTAATATCACAATCAGTAACGTCACCCCCACAGATTAATGGCAGGATAAAAACATCATGGCCCTAGCATTGTTAACTTTGCTGCTTTTTTCACCCCCACAGCATTAGCAACCTTGGAACCAAGTCACATTAACCTTTTTTTATGCCAGACAGGGTTGTATATTGCATTGCTCAGCAAGGTATTGCAGCCCTCTCTTAAATCCAAGGGACTATCCATACTGCTGTCCCCCTAACTAGCCCAACTGCAAACATTAGCTTGAGTAACTGGATTTCACCCACACTATACTATTGTCACAGGGTTTTATTTTTGTATACAATGTGCATCTGGAGTGCTATCTAGCTCAGTGAAAGCTGTGTGTTGAATTTTAATTTCTGCATTTTTTAAACTAATATCCTACACCACAACAGGTGAACACTTTCTTGATCTTGTATGTAGGCATACAAAAACCATACACATTTTAAATCCATATTCTGCACTATGGAGGGCTTTTGCTCACCATAAGATATAAGATTTATATTATGAGTAGCCTAGTTCCAAGAGAAGAAGCTTTCATTTAAAACAAACACCATCATACTGATAGCCCCTAAAGTACTGCTCAGTAATTGGCAGCTTAGAGGCTGCATTAGGCCTTCAATGACTTCCAGTGTGGCTATATGCTCTTATGTAGAATAGGAAATGATGTCCAATGTTACCTGAGAAAAGACAGAGGGGCATATTTATCAAGGTCTGGCAGACCTGATCCGACACTGCGGATCAGGTCCGCCAGACCTTGCTGAATACGGCGAGCAATACGCTTGCCATATTCAGCATTGCACCAGCAGCTCACAAGAGCTGCTGGTGCAACGCCGCCCCCTGCAGACTCGCGGCCAATGGGCCGCCAGCAAGGGGGTGTCAATCAACCCGATCGTACTCGATCGGGTTGTGTTGTTGCGATGTGTGTCCGCCTGCTTAGACAGGTTATGGAGCAGCGGACACTGCTGTTTCTGGTGAGTCTGAAGACTCGCCAGAAACAGGGGCCATCAAGCTCCATACGGAGCTTGTTAAATAGAGCCCATAGCCTTTATTAATTCCACAAACACTAGTAGTAGATATCCATCAGCTTTTTCCCTCCTATAGGGCCAATTTATTAAGGCCTGAATGCACCATTTCCGCGCGAACCTTCAGGCTCGCCCGAAACAGGAGTTAAGAAGCAGTGGTCTTAAGACTGCTGCTCCTTAACTCGTCTGCCACCTCTGAGGCGGCGGACAGCAATCCCCCCAATCATACGATCGGGTTGATTGACACCCTTGCTAGTGGCCATGAATGTGCAGGGGGTGGCATCGTACAAGCAGTTCCCGATGTCCATCCGCACATTGTTAAATCGGCCCCTATATATACTCTCTCTTCACAAACACCAGTTTAAAAGTTACTATCATTCCATTTAGTGGACTCGGGGGCCCTATTTATGGCCATCTCAGTGACATTGATTGCCATTCTCAGGCCTAAAGGGTCAAACAGGCTGCCTATTATTAGTTTTCTTTGACTCATACATTTTATCCTGTGTCTGATTAAATCCATGTTTAATACTGTGACATAAGCACAATAGGGCATATTGGACTACATTACAAGTGGATCGCAAATGTTTGCACTGAGCGATAATAGGTTTATCGTGGGGATTTGCACTTGTATACTCGATCGCTTGAGTGCAATTGCGATTTATGCTAGAGTGATTACTGAGACTTCAGAGCTCTGGTTAACTGTTTCATGAAACATAAAAGTTTCACAAAATACTTCAAAAATACATTGCAAACTATAGTTATACTCATAATAACACCATCTAATAAAAAAATATTATTAAAAAAATATTGCACAAAAAAGTTATAAAAGGCTCAAAGATGTGAGGCCTCAGTCAGGCAAACGGCTTTAACATTGATATATATACATATACATGTATAAAGATGTATATGTATGTATGTATATATATATATATATATATATATATATATATGTATATGTCTATATATATGTGTACATATGTATTTGTATGTGTACATATGTATTTGTATGTGTATATATGTATTTACAGACATATTTGTCAGCTATGAGTACGGCAAAGATGCCGAAACGCGTAAGCTGTTCCTTTTGAAGACATGGGCACTTTTGTAAGCAAGTTTTAACCGAATAATAAAAGTCAAGTTTTATTCGTCAAAACGATGCTCCCCGGGTTTCTTTTCTTTTCTATATTTACACATTTAAACACATAAATACATATGCACACATATAGACATATGTACAAGTGCATTGGAACCCTTTGCAGTTAAGTAGATGAAAACATGTTAAAGAATATTTATTAAATATTCATATATATATATATATATATATATATATATGTATAGATATATATTTTACAAAAAAAACCATCAGATATATGTGGAAATATGTATTTATGAATAAACAGAACATATTCTGTTATTTGAACAACATTGGAATATGAAATATTTATATTTCTCTTGTAAGGTGTATCCAGTCCATGGATCATCCATTACTTGTGGGATATTCTCATTCTCAACAGGAAGTTGCAAGAGGAAACCCACAGCAGAGCTGTAATATGGCTCCTCCCCTAACTGTCATAGCCAGTCATTCTCTTGCAACTCTCAACAAGCAAGGACGTTGTAGGAGAGAGTGGTTAAATATAGCTAGTTTATTTTCTTCAATCAAAAGTTTGTTATTTTAAATAGTACCAGAGTTGTGCTATTTTTCCTCAGGCAGTAAATAGAAGAAGAATCTGCCTGAGGTTTCTATGATCTTAGCAGGTTGTAACTAAGATCCATTGCTGTTCTCACATATGTCTGAGGGGATTACACAGATGAGGTAAAACTTCAGCGAGAGAATGGCGTGCAGTTTATTCTGCTATCAGGTATGTGCAGTTATAATTTTTTCTAGAGATGGAAAACACTAGAAAATGCTGCTGATACCGGATTAATGTAAGTTAAGCCTGAATACAGTGATTTAATAACGACTGGTATCATGCTTACTCCCAGGGGTAATACCCTTATAATATTGCAATATAAAACGTTTGCTGGCATGTTTAATCGTTTTTATATATGCTTTGGTGATAAAACTTTATTGGGGCCTAGTTTTTTCCACATGGCTGGCTTAAATTTTGCCTAGAAACAGTTTCCTGAGGCTTTCCACTGTGTTACTAAGAGTGGGAGGGGCCTATTTTCATTTTTTTTGTGCAGTTAAAATTACAAACTATGACATCCAGATTCCCTCAAAGGCCCTCTGAATGCTATAGGACATCTCTAAAGGGCCCAAAGGCTTTACAAAGTCGTTTATTGGGGAAGGTAGGGCTACAGCTTGCTGTGGCAGTTGGTTGTGACTGTTAAAAAACGTCTATTTCGTTTTTTTGATCTGTTTTTTGAACTAAGGGGTTAATCATCCATTTGCAAGTGGGTGCAATGCTCTGCTAGTCTATTACATACACTGTAAAAAAAATTGTTTGATTTACTGCATTTTTTCACTGTTTTTCACTGTTTTTCAAATTCTGACAAAATTTGTTTCTCTTAAAGGCACAGTACCGTTTTTTATATTTGCTTGTTAACTTGATTTAAAGTGTTTTTCCAAGCTTGCTAGTCTCATTGCTAGTCTGTATAAACATGTCTGACATAGAAGAAACTCCTTGTTCATTATGTTTCAAAGCCATGGTGGAACCCCCTCTTAGAATGTGTACCAAATGTACTGATTTCATTTTAGACAATAAATATCATTTTCTGTCTTTTAAATTTTTTTATCACCAGAGGAATCTGACGAGGGGGAAGTTATGCCGACTAACTTTCCCCACGTGTCAGACCCTTTGACTCCCGCTTAAGGGACTCACGCTCAAATGGCGCCAAGTACATCTAGGGCGCCCATAGCGTTTACTTTACAAGACATGGCGGCAGTCATGGATAATACACTGTCAGCGGTATTAGCCAGACTACCTGAACTTAGAGGTAAGCTAGATAGCTCTGGGGTGAGACAAAATGCAGAGCATACTGACGCTTTAAGAACCATGTCTGATACTGCCTCACAATATGCAGAAGCTGAGGAAAGAGAGCTTCAGTCAGTGGGTGATGTTAATGACTCAGGAAGATACCTGATTCTAATATTTCTACATTTAAATTTAAGCTTGAACACCTCCGCGTGTTGCTTAGGGAGGTTTTAGCTGCTCTGAATGACTGTGATTCCATTGCAGTGCCAGGGAAATTGTGTAGACTGGATAAATACTTGCAGTGCCGGTGTGTACTGATGTTTTTCCAATACCTTAAAGGTTTACAAAAATTATTAATAAGGAATGGGATAGACCAGGTGTGCCGTTCTCTTCCCCTCCTATTTTTAGAATTTTTTTTCCAATAGACGCCACCACACGGGACTTATGGCAGACAGTCCCTAAGGTGGAGGGAGCAGTTTCTACTCTAGCAAAGCGTACTACTATCCCTGTCGAGGACAGTTGTGCTTTTTTAGATCCAATGGATAAAAAATTAGAAGGTTACCTTAAGAAAATATTTATTCAACAAGGTTTTATCCTACAGCCCCTTGCATGCATTGCCCCTGTCACTGCTGCTGCGGCGTACTGGTTTGAGTCTCTGGAAGAGGCTTTACAGGTAGCGACTCCATTGGATGACATACTTGGCAAACTTAGAGAAATTAAGCTAGCCAATTCTTTTCTTTCTGATGCCATTGTTCATTTGACTAAACTAACGGCTAACAATTCTGGTTTTGCTATACAGGCGCGCAGAGCGCTATGGCTTAAATCATGGTCAGCTGACGTGACTTCAAAATCTAAGCTACTTAACATTCCCTTCAAGGGGCAGACCCTATTCGGGCCTGGTTTCAAGGAGATTATTGCTGATATCACTGGAGGAAAAGGTCATGCCCTTCCTCAGGACAGGTCCAAATCTAGGGCCAAACAGTCTAATTTTCGTGCCTTTCAAAACTTCAAGGCAGGTGCGGCATCAACTTCCTCTAATAATAAACAAGAGGGAACTTTTGCTCAATCCAAGACGGTCTGGAGACCAAACCAGACCTGGAAAAAAGGTAAGCAGGTCAAAAAAGCCTGCTGCTGCCTCTAAGACAGCATGAAGGAATGGCCCCCTAACCGGTAACGGTCCTAGTAGGGGGCAGACTTTCACTCTTCACCCAGGCGTGGGCAAGAGATGTTCAGGATCCCTGTGCATTGGAAATTATATCCTAGGGATATCTTCTGGACTTCAAAGCTTCCCCCCCAAAAGGGAGATTTCACCTTTCACAATTATCTGCACACCAGATAAAGAGAGAGGCATTCTTACACTGTGTACGAGACCTCCTAGTTAGGGGAGTGAACAGGAACAGGGTTTTTACTCAAATCTGTTTGTGGTTCCCAAAAAAGAGGGAACCTTCAGACCAATTTTGGATCTAAAGATCTTAAACAAATTCCTCAAAGTTCCGTCGTTCAAGATGGAAACTATTCGTACCATCCTACCACTGATCCAGGAGGGTCAATATATGACTACAGTGGATCTAAAGGATGCTTATCTTCACATTCCTATGCACAAAGATCATCATCGGTTTCTCAGGTTTGCCTTTCAAGACAGGCATTACCAGTTGTAGCTCTTCCCTTTGGATTAGCTACAGCCCCAAGAATCTTTACAAAGGTTCTAGGGTCACTTATGGCGGTCCTAAGGCCGCGGGGCATAGCAGTAGCCCCTTATTTTGACGACATCCTGATACAGGCGTCAAACTTCCAAATTGTGTCATACGGTGTCATACGGACGTAGTACTGACATTTCTGAGGTCGCATGGGGGGAAAGTGAACGAGGAAAAGAGTTCTCTATCCCCACTCACAAGAGTTTCCTTTCTAGGGACTCTGATAGATTCTGTAGAAATGAAAATTCACCTGACGAAGTCCGGGTTATCAAAGCTTCTAAATTCCTGCCGGGTTCTTCATTCCATTCCGCGTCCTTCGGTGGCTCAGTATATGGAAGTAATCGGCTTAATGGTAGCGGCAATGGACATAGTGCCGTTTGCACGCTTACATCTCAGACCGCTGCAACTATGCATGCTCAGTCAGTGGAGCGGGAATTACACAGATTTGTCCCCTCAACTGAATCTGGACCAAGAGACCAGGGATTCTTTTCCCTGGTAGCTATCTCGGGTCCATCTGTCCAAAGGTATGACCTTTCGCAGGCCAGATTGGACAATTGTAACAACAAATGCCAGCCTTCTAGGTTGGGGTGCAGTCTGGAACTCCTTGAAGGCTCAGGGATCGTGGACTCAGGAGGAGTCTCTCCTTCCAATAAATATTCTGGAACTAAGAGCGATATTCAAGGCTCTTCAGACTTGGCCTCAGTTAGCAACTCTGAGGTACATCAGATTTCAGTCGGAAAACATCACGACTGTAGCTTACATCAACCATCAAGGGGGAACAAGAAGTTCCCTAGAGATGTTAGAAGTTTCAAAAATAATTAGCTGGGCAGAGATTCACTCTTGCCACCTATCAGCTATCTATATCCCAGGTGTAGAGCACTGGGAGGCGGATTTTCTAAGTCGTCAGACTTTTCATCCGGGAGAGTGGGAACTCCATCCGGAGGTATTTGCACAACTGATTCATCGTTGGGGCAAACCAGAACTGGATCTCATGGCGTCTCGCCAGAACGACAAGCATCTGTGTTACGGATCCAGGTCCAGGGATCCCAAGGCGACACTGATAGATGCTCTAGCAGCGCCCTGGTCTTTCAACCTGGCTTCTGTGTTTCCACCGTTTCCTCTGCTCCCTAGACTGATTGCCAAGATCAAGCAGGAGAGAGCATTGGTGATTCTGATAGCACCTGCGTGGCCACGCAGGACCTGGTATGCAGATCTAGTGGACATGTCATCCTTTCCACCATGGTCTCTGCTTCTGTGACAGGACCTTTTACTTCAGGGTCCTTCCAACCATCCAAATCTAATTTCTCTGTGGCTGACTGCCTAGAGATTGAACGCTTGATTTTATCAAAGCGTGGCTTCTCCGAGTCAGTTATTGATACCTTAATACAGGCACGAAAGCCTGTCACCAGGAAAATTTACCATAAGGTATGGCGTGGATATCTTTATTGGTGTGAATTCAAGGGTTACTCACGTAGTAAGGTCAGGATTCCTAGGATATTATCTTTTTTCCAAGAAGGTTTGGAAAAAGGATTGTCAGCTAGTTAAGCGTCTGGTAGATGTTCCAGACGTTCAGGCTTTTTGTCAGGCTTTAGTTAGAATCAAGCCTGTGTTTAAACCGGTTGCTCCACCATGGAGCTTAAACTTGGTTCTTAAGGTTCTTCAAGAAGTTCAGTTTAAACCTCTTCATTCCATAGATATCAAACTTTTATCTTGGAAAGTCCTTTTTTTTGGTAGCTATTTCCTCGGCTCGTAGAGTCTCCGAGTTATCTGCCTTACAATGTGATTCTCCTTATCTGATTTTTCATACGGATAAGGAAGTCCTACGTACCAAATCTGGGTTCTTACCTAAGGTGGTATCTAACAAGAATATCAATCAAGAGATTGTTGTTCCATCCTTGTGTTACACAATCTGGACGTGGTCCGTGCTTTAAAGTTTTACTTACAAGCTACTAAAGATTTTCGTCAAACATCTGCTTGGTTTGTTGTCTACTCTGGACAGAGGAGAGGTCAAAAGGCTTCGGCAACCTCTCCTTCTTTTTGGCTAGGAAGCTTAATCCGCTTAGCCTATGAGACTGCTAGACAGCAGCCTCCTGAAAGGATTACAGCTCATTCCACTAGAGCTGTGGCTTCCACTTGGGCCTTTAAAAATGAGGCTTCTTTTGAACAGATTTGCAAGGCGGCGACTTGGTCTTCGCTTCATACTTTTTCAAAATTTTGCAAATTTGATACTTTTGCTTCTTCGGAGGCTATATTTGGGAGAAAGGTTTTACAGGCAGTGTTTCCTTCCATTTAAGTTCCTGCCTTGTCCCTCCCTTCATCCGTGTACTTTAGCTTTGGTATTGGTATCCCACAAGTAATGGATGATCCGTGGACTGGATACACCTTACAAGAGAAA
>NC_069507.1:184508679-184553679 GCF_027579735.1 Bombina bombina
CATCGGTTTCTAAGGTTTGCCTTTCTAGACAGGCATTACCAATTTGTAGCTCTTCCCTTCGGGTTGGCTACAGCCCCGAGAATCTTTACAAAGGTTCTGGGCTCACTTCTGGCGGTTCTAAGACCGCGAGGCATAGCGGTGGCTCCGTGTCTAGACGACATCCTGATACAGGCGTCAAGCTTTCAAGTTGCCAAGTCTCATACAGAGATAGTTCTGGCATTTCTGAGGTCGCACGGGTGGAAAGTGAATGAGGAAAAGAGTTCTCTATCCCCACTCACAAGAGTCTCCTTCTTAGGGACTCTTATAGATTCTGTAGAAATGAAAATTTACCTGACGGAGTCCAGGTTATCAAAACTTCTAAATGCTTGCCGTGTTCTTCACTCCATTCCACGCCCTTCGGTAGCTCAGTGTATGGAGGTAATCGGCTTAATGGTAGCGGCAATGGACATAGTGCCATTTGCGCGCCTTCATTTCAGACCGCTGCAATTATGCATGCTGAGTCAGTGGAATGGGGATTACACAGATTTGTCCCCTCTGCTAAATCTGGATCAAGAGACCAGAGATTCTCTTCTCTGGTGGTTGTCTCGGGTACTGACCTTTCGCAGGCCAGATTGGACAATTGTAACAACAGATGCCAGCCTTCTAGGTTGGGGTGCAGTCTGGAATTCCCTGAAGGCACAGGGATCGTGGAGTTAAGAGCGATATTCAATGCTCTTCTGGCTTGGCCTCAGTTAGCAACACTGAGGTTCATCAGATTTCAGTCGGACAACATCACGACTGTGGCTTACATCAACCATCAAGGGGGAACCAGGAGTTCCCTAGCGATGTTAGAAGTCTCAAATATAATTCGCTGGGCAGAGTACCACTCTTGCCACCTGTCAGCAATCCATATCCCAGGCGTGGAGACCTGGGAGGCGGATTTTCTAAGTCGTCCGACTTTCCATCCGGGGGAGTGGGAACTCCATCCGGAGGTGTTTGCTCAGTTGATTCATCGTTGGGGCAAACCAGAGTTGGATCTCATGACGTCTCGCCAGAACGCCAAGCTTCCTTGTTACGGATCCAGGTCCAGGGACCCAGAAGCGACGCTGATAGATGCTCTAGCAGCGCCTTCGTTCTTCAACCTGGCTTATGTGTTTCCGCCGTTTCCTCTGCTCCCTCGACTGATTGCTAAAATCAAACAGGAGAGAGCATCGGTGATTCTGATAGCACCTGCGTGGCCACGCAGGACTTGGTATGCAGACCTAGTGGACATGTCATCCTTTCCACCATGGACTCTGCCTCTAAGACAGGACCTTCTGATACAAGGTCCTTTCAATCATCCAAATCTAATTTCTCTGAGACTGACTGCATGGAGATTGAACGCTTGATTCTATCAAAGCGTGGCTTCTCCGAGTCAGTCATTGATACTTTAATACAGGCACGAAAGCCTGTTACCAGGAAAATCTAGATATGGAGTAAATATCTTTATTGGTGTGAATCCAAGAATTACTCATGGAGTAAGGTTAGGATTCCTAGAATATTGTCTTTTCTCCAAGAGGGCTTGGACAAAGGATTATCAGCTAGTTCCTTAAAGGGACAGATTTCTGCTCTGTCTATTCTTTTGCACAAGCGTCTGGCAGAGGTTCCAGACGTCCAGGCATTTTGCTAGGCTTTGGTTAGAATTAAGCCTGTGTTTAAACCTGTTGCTCCCCCGTGGAGCTTAAACTTGGTTCTTAAAGTTCTTCAAGGAGTTCCGTTGGAACCCCTTCATTCCATTGATATTAAACTTTTATCTTGGAAAGTTCTGTTTTTGATGGCTATTTCCTCGGCTCGGAGAGTCTCTGAGCTATCTGCCTTACAATGTGATTCTCCTTATCTGATTTTTCATGCAGATAAGGTAGTCCTGCGTACCAAACCTGGGTTTTTACCTAAGGTGGTTTCTAACAAGAATATCAATCAAGAGATTGTTGTTCCATCATTGTGTCCTAATCCTTTTTCAAAGAAGGAACGTCTTTTACATAATCTGGACTTAGTCCGTGCCTTGAAGTTTTACTTACTAGCTACTAAAGATTTTCGTCAAACATCTACCCTGTTTGTCGTTTACTCTGGACAGAGGAGAGGTCAAAAAGCTTCGGCAACCTCTCTTTCCTTTTGGCTTCGGAGCATAATACGCCTAGCCTATGAGATTGCTGGACAGCAGCCCCCTGAAAGGATTACAGCTCATTCTACTAGAGCTGTGGCCAGGGCCGCCATCAGGGGGTGACAGGGGTGACTCCTGTCAGGGGCCCAATGAGCCAGGGGGGCCCCATGAGGCAAGAACTAAAAAAAAAAAAAAAAAAAATTTTTTTTTTTTTTTTTTTTTAAATTTTGGCAGCCACCAGTGGGTACTACAGCAGAGTGCTAATTGATCATGGGAAATGTTATTACAAGTAGTAAAGTATTAGCATTTGAGAGGATTTCTTAGTTTGCACTAAACCACTATGCTCAGTGTGAGACAGACTTGGCACTTTGTACAGTGTGTGCCTGAGTCAGACGGCAGATCACTTTCATTTGAAGAGGAGGTAGGACTTACTTAGCAAATGTTTTTTATTTCTTTGTGCAATTTTGGATTGTAACTTCAGTGTGGTAGTAGTTGTATGGTGGGGCCAGGGGTCCATAAAAACATTTTTTTTTTAACAGCAGTGTATTTATGATTATTTGACAATGCTGTAGAAATTCTATATTTAAAACCATGCAGAAATGTTTCCTCCTCAATACACAAATGCTGGATGCCCTTTTGGCAGATATTTTTTTTTTTTTTATATATATATATATATATATATATATATATATATATATATATATATATATATATATATAACATTCCAGTTTACTGCCCCTTTATGCAAGGACTTTCCAGATGCAAGGAGGCATTTTATCTAAGATTTTTACATCTGCATAAAATTTTATACTCTCAGACTAAGATTGCTCAGTGTTTGAAATGAGACAGGTTAACTTAAAACTGTTCAGTTTACACTACAGCTGACTTAGTTTTGAAATACATACCAACAAGCCTAAATCCTGCATTTAACCAGATCTAATGGTATGAGTACCACAGCTTATGGTCCCACCAAGACCATATAGAGTACAGCATTTTCAAAATCCATAAGTACAGCTGACAGATGGGAACATTTGTACACTATATTTGAAGTGGTGCTCTTGGTTGGGGAAAATGGGAAAAAAACAAACAAACATATGTCAACCTTTTAAAGGTACTTTTCTTCATCTAGCCATCTACCCAGCTCATGTAAAATTTTGAATTCACAGAATTATTTTTGTTTAAACATTTACAAATATGATTCTTTGAAAAAGGGATCTCTTAATTTCTGCATTTTTTTTTTTATCATGCATGTCACACACTGTTGATTTAGGGGATGCAAGGTGCATAAATGTTTCCTCCTGTGAGTGTTTCTGTGGGTGTATGTGTTTATGTCTTTGTGCTTTGGTTTGTGTCTCTATGTGTATGTATTTTTTATCTGTGGGTCTCTCTGTGAGGGTGGGTGTGTATGTCTTTGTGCATTTTCTGTGGATGTCTGTGAGGGTGTGTGCATATGTCTGAGCTTTTTCTATGGGTGTTTCTGTGAGGGTGTTTGTGTGTATGTATGTATGTCTGTGTTTTCTGTGGATGTCTCAGTGAGGGTGTGTGTATGTATGTCTTTCTGTGTGTGTGTGTGTGTATGTCTCTGTGTGTGTATGTGTGTATATGTCTTTGTGTGTTTTCTGAGGCTGTCTCTGTCAGTGTTTCCTTGGGTGTATGTGCAAGTTTGAGTTTGTGTGTGTGTGTCCATTGTCTGTTCCTTTTTAGGACATTTTGACCTTACTACTAATTATTCACATCTTTCTACAGACTTTGAGACTAACAAGACCTTTCCGGAAGTAACCACTCCACCATTTAACCTTTAAATTATTGTTTAGGCAGTTCAGGGACCTTCCTTTCAGCCACTGCATGCTGTTGTCATAATTTAGTTGTCATCTTCCTTTACAAAAAGATAATCAGAACTCCATATTTTGTTTTCTAAATCTCCTTTTTTTTTTTTACAAAAATGTAGTTTACCTCATTACTTGTCAGTTCAATGTAAACAAGTGCTAAGTGTCTGTTTGGGTTTCTTTGCGTGTCTGCTAGAGTGTCTATATGCGAATCCTTATGTGTGAGTGTGTTTGTGTGTTTCAGTGTATGAGTGTGTCTGTGTGTGTGTATGTTACTACCTTTACAACATTTCCAAGTTTAAATAGACAATTAAGAATAAAGTGCATATACGTTTTAGTCACTTGGTCAAAAATTGCACATGTCAAAGGAGGGGGGGGGGGGCCTGATCAATGGTTGAGTCAGGGGCCCCAAAATTTCTAGTGGCGGCCCTGGCTGTGGCTTCCACCTGGGCCTTTAAAAATGAGGCCTCTGTTCAGATGGTATTATACCCCTGCAAAACTTCATCAGCTCTTTCCTGCGGTTAGTGCCACATGTTGGAGGGGGTGCGGAGAACAGGGTTCCATTGTCCACATATGGTGGTCTTGCCCCAGCCTCTCCAGATTCTGGGAGGCGGTTATGAAGGAAATGTCAGAAAAATTGAATATAACCATACCCAACACCCCCGAGACCCTGCTATTCTTACATCTCCCCAGTATCAAAGCCACACATAGCCGCGCTCTCCTTCTACTTATGCTTACCGGTGCGAAGAGGCTTATCCCTAGATTGTGGAAGTCAAAAGAAGCACCTGCTTTGGCTGATTGGTGTGCCGCTGTCAATGACCTATTGGTTATGGAAAAACTGCATTATTTCAGGTGTAACCAAATGGTGACGTATGAACTTATGAAGGCCGTTTGGTCTCCTGCCCCAGCGTGAAATTTAAGGAAGTCTTTCCCTTTCTCTGAAGGCTATGTCTAGACCCTTGCTATTCCCTAAATTTTTTTATTTTTTTATTTTTTTTCTCTCTTCTTTTCTCCTCTTCCTCTTTCCCCCACCCACCCACAACTTCTTACCCTTCTACCCTTCCTAAGTGTGTCTTGATAGATTTAGACGGTATATTACTTATTATTTTATATTACATACAGAATTGACCAACAAATAATTATTAAAATGTCAAGCTTTCCATCTCTATACTCAGATTTTTGTAATGTGGTACTGCGCGTTGCGCTCCCACAAATTGTTCTCTTTGCATTATTGCTCAATGTACAATGTCTTTATTTATTTTCAATAAAGCTTGTTTTGGAAAAAAAAAAAAAAAAATGAGGCCTCTGTTGAACAGATTTGCAAGGCCGCAACTTGGTCTTCGCTTCACACTTTTTCCAAATTTTACAAATTTGATACTTTTGCTTCTTCGGAGGCTGTTTTTGGGAGAAAGGTTCTTCAGGCAGTGTTTCCTTCCGCTTAATCCTGCCTTGTCCCTCCCATCATCCGTGTACTTTAGCTTTGGTATTGGTATCCCATAAGTAATGGATGATCCGTGGACTGGATACACTTAACAAGAAAAAACATAATTTATGCTTACCTGATAAATTTATTTCTCTTGTAGTGTATCCAGTCCACGGCCCGCCCTGACCTTTTAAGGCAGGTCTAAATTTTAATTAAACTACAGTCACCACTGCACCCTATGGTTTCTCCTTTCTCTGTTTGTTTTCGTTCGAATGACTGGATATGACAGTTAGGGGAGGAGCTATATAGCAGCTCTGCTGTGGGTGATCCTCTTGCAACTTCCTGTTGGGAAGGAGAATATCCCATAAGTAATGGATGATCCGTGGACTGGATACACTACAAGAGAAATACATTTATCAGGTAAGCATAAATTATGTTTTCTCTTGTGGTGTATCCAGTCCACGGCCCGCCCTGTCATTTTAAGGCAGGTAATTTTTAAATTTAAACTACAGTAACCACTGCACCCTATGGTTCCTCCTTTCTCGGCTTGTTTTCGGTCGAATGACTGGCTATGACAGTTAGGGGAGGAGCTATATTACAGCTCTGCTGTGGGTTTCCTCTTGCAACTTCCTGTTGGGAATGAGAATATCCCACAAGTAATGGATGATCTGTGGACTGGATACACCACAAGAGAAATAAATTTATCAGGTAAGTATAAATTGTGTTTTTCATGTTGGGTTAGTGCAACTGAGAATATGTGATCGCGTTTGCGCGAGAGGGGTGTTTTTTCCCACTTTTTTTTCTCCATTTACTTCTTTAAGGGAATACGTGAATGCGCACCCGATATTCCCGATTTTCTAACTTTGACTTTTTACGCTTGTCGGGTTAGCGCAAGAGTGAAAACATTTTACTTTCAACTCGTAATACGAGCGCAACCGGACAAACGCAAAAAAGCTTACATCTAGCGCAATTAACGCTCAAGTTGAAGTGTTAATTTGCGTTACACTTGTAGTCTGGCCCATTGTGTTTTGAGACGCTTTTTGGAAACAATGGTTGAGCACATTGTGATTATTGACATAATCCATTCACTGACTCACTATTTCATTTCTGCATGTAAATAGATATACAGTATTTTTTCATGAGGATATTGGCTTGTCCTTTAACAAGAATATACCGTTTACAGTTAGTCACCGTTGCAGGCAGAACAAGAGATATTTTCTGAGCATAATTACTTCAATGAGCATTCCTGCTATCTAATGAGCCTATTGCTCTCAAAGGACACACTTAACATTTTACTTCAATTAGCTACATCAACATGTGAACAAAGGTTTTCTTTCCCAGTAGATATTTGACAGACTTAAAATTACAATTGTGAAGTCATTCCTCATTGGATACAGTTATATATTTTAGCTAAAGCTGTATTTTATAGCAAACAATACTTTTTCTAAATACACACACTAAATACACATATTTAATAATATAGTTGACAATATTACTGTTTGTGTTCAGACAGCTAGTTTGTTTTATATTCACCTTTAAAAGTCAGTTTTCCTGTTCATATTCTCCGTAGCATGGCCCAGTCTCATCCGCAAACATTGTACGCTCATTTTTTTATTAGTTGTAGGATTGTGAGCAGGAAAATTAATTTATATCCTACCGGGATATCATAAAAAAAAAACAGTCAGTCAAAAGAATGATAAAGAAAACATTGAGCAAAAGAGAAATATATAATATTAAAGCAAAGTTTGATAAAGTTCCTTAGAACAGTAGTTCTTAACCTTTTGCTGTGTGACATACTTAGTGTGCTGTTGGATTTCAGGTGTCACTTCTAATTTATTTTTTATTCCCGGGGACAACCCAACGGCTTTCTTAAAGTTATATAGTGATATGAAATATATATATATATATATATATATATATATATATATATATATAATAGCAAATGAAGAGCACTCTCACTTCAAAAAACAACTGCCAGGGTGCAGACAAAAAATCAATAGTGGTAAACAATGGAATGCACTCGCTGGTCTTTTCAACAAACGTGTAATTTAATGTAGCCTTTCGGGGAACGTATCCCCTTCCTCAGACAGTGAAACACAGTGACCAACAAACGTATATAGCACACAAATCTCCAATAAAACACAAACCCCACCCCCAATTAGAGCAAAAAAACGCCAAAAGGTGGTCATAGCAACCATAGTAAACAGCTCAGAGTCATGTGACTTTACATAAATAATGATACTATACAGTGTAGTGTAATACGATCCTCAAATCACTGTGGAGGTAACAAAAATAACAGTGTTACAAATAATGCTGTGATGGGTGCATGGACATTATCATAAAGTGCCCAAAATTACACTTATGTGAACAACATAATGACTTTAAAAACATGTGTGCATAAATGTATCAATAGCGGCAACTGAAAACCACACAGCATGAATTCCACATAGTTTGGAACATTGTCAGAGGTGGACAAGCAAGTATCCTGCAGTGTTCCTTACACTCAATTCATAACAACATTAGCATGAGTAAATCAATAGGGCACATACCAGGCTCTTAAGAGGACGGATTGCAATCCTATATCAGAGCACATCAACAGATACACAAGCTCTGGTCCGCCGCCCGGTAAACACACTGAGAGAGCACGTTGCATCAAGCGTGCGTGTGACGTAACCGCCTACTACCAGCTGTATAAACAGATGACAGCTGATCCACTCGTTCCGGCGTGCACTGTCAGTGTAGGGAAAGCCAAACAGCATCAAATCAGAGCCAGCCCCATGTCAAGATGAACAAGCAAACGCATCAAATAGAACAGAAAGTGACACACCATACAACCATGAAATCATGAAATATAAAACTAAGGATATGCACATACAAAGTGTAAACAAGTAGTGATAGAGAAATAGGGGATACAGAGGGAAACATACATAGAAAATAAAAAGATCAATAAAGATCAATGAAAATGTGAATAGTAAAAATAAATAAAAAAGATGCACATGAATGAAGAGGTGCAAGGGGTGTAAATGAGTGAGTGTATGAATGTTAGCAATGTGAGGGAAAGTGTACCATGAGGCAGAAAAATAGAAATAAAGACTATGTGTGGTAAACAACGGCAATAAGCTGTCCCTGAGAAAAACTTTTTACCTTCATTGAAGGAGATGCAGCTAGGATTTTGTTCTCTGCTGAAGATGAAATGATCAGCATAGAATCAGCCAACTCTGTGTTCCTGGCTCTTCTAAAACTCCGCAAAAAAGAAACAGATTTAAAGTTACATGGCCTCTATTTATCCGACTACTACAGGAGAAAACTTATCCCTAGGGGTTTTCGGATAAGGAATTTACCAACCATCGGACGCACCAACCCTGAATTTTGCAGGAAGTGGTGCGCCATCCTAAATAAATGTAGTCTGGACTTGATACTACTGATCACAGATGAAGTTAGAGTATTATTGGAAAAGATCAAAGGTGAAATAAAGATTTTTGAAGAGAAAAAATTGGATACCATGATTACTGATACCTCTGAACCTTGGATGGACAAATTGAACCTACAACTTAAACAATATAAAGACAAGCTCATTCAATTCAAGAACCGAAAATTGAACATCGTCTGCGATGATCACAAGGAGAAGTTGGTCTATAGGTGAACAGAGGAGAAACTATGGGCCCAGGAGACGGAGACGCCAACGGCAATACACTAAGAAATCACTGCAGACCGTTGATAGTAGCTCTGGGTCGGATTCTGAGAACCCACAGGCCAGTGAAGGGACATCTAAATATTCCTCTGGCGAATATCAACAACAGGTTTTTCACTGGGTCACTACTCGAGCCGAACAACGTCCAAGAGGAAGAGGCCACATCCGCGGAGAAGCGGCTGGTATGACAAAACCCCTTCTACCTCCCAGGTGACCCAATCCATTGGTGATAATTCAGACCTGGTCTTGAACATCAGTGACCGGGTCCTGACAGAGCCTGAAATTAGTTTGCTGAATAAGGGCCTTAACTTTGTAGCGACATGGAAGGTAGATCCGTTTGACACCTACATTGACTGTCAGAAATTTCAGAGATTGCTAAGATTGAAAGACCACTTTAGAGACACGGACCAAACACCAACTATGACACCATTCAGAGGGCAGAGTTCATTTGATCCTCACAGCTCTAATCCGAGCATTAAAACCTACATACGGTTGGTCTCGTAGGAACTACATGAGTGCACCACAACTAGGTTTCGGCAAAATCTTACCTCCACGGAAAGGGATGCTATCAGAACATTGGCCAATGACCCGGATATCATTATACGGACTGCGGACAAGGGTGGTGCTGTTGTGGTTCAGAATTACCGCGACTACAAACAGGAGATCATGTGCCAATTACAAGATACAAGCACATACAAGAAGCTAAGTGGTGACCCCACGTGGATATTTTCGAAATCCATCAATACAACCATTGAGAAGGGCTTCAATCAGGGATGGCTTGACACGGAAACAGCAGCATTCCTGACTGTCACCCACCCTATTTGTCCAATACTGTACACGCTCCCGAAGGTTCACAAGAATCTGGAACGAAATAGAAATAAAGACTATGGCCTAGATTTAGAGTTCGGCGGTAAAAGGGCTGTTAACGCTCCGCGGGTTTTTTTCTGGCCGCACCATAAATTTAACTCTGGTATCGAGAGTTCAAACAAATGCTGCGTTAGGCTCCAAAAAAGGAGCGTAGAGCATTTTTACCGCAAATGCAACTCTCGATACCAGAGTTGCTTACGGACGCGGCCGGCATCAAAAACGTGCTCGTGCACGATTCTCCCATAGGAAACAATGGGGCTGTTTGAGCTGAAAAAAAACCTAACACCTGCAAAAAAGCAGCGTTCAGCTCCTAACGCAGCCCCATTGTTTCCTATGGGGAAACACCTCCTAAGTCTGCACCTAACACCCTAACATGTACCCCGAGTCTAAACACCCCTAACCTTACACTTATTAACTCCTAATCTGCCGCCCCCGCTATCGCTGACCCCTGCATTACACTTTTAACCCCTAATCTGCCGCTCCGTAAACCGCCGCCACCTACGTTATCCCTATGTACCCCTAATCTGCTGCCCTAACATCGCCGACCCCTATGTTATATTTATTAACCCCTAATCTGCCCCCCACAACGTCGCCGACACCTGCCTACACTTATTAACCCCTAATCTGCCGAGCGGACCTGAGCGCTACTATAATAAAGTTATTAACCCCTAATCCGCCTCACTAACCCTATCATAAATAGTATTAACCCCTAATCTGCCCTCCCTAACATCGCCGACACCTACCTTCAATTATTAACCCCTAATCTGCCGACCGGAGCTCACCGCTATTCTAATAAATGTATTAACCCCTAAAGCTAAGTCTAACCCTAACACTAACACCCCCCTAAGTTAAATATAATTTTTATCTAACGAAATAAATTAACTCTTATTAAATAAATGATTCCTATTTAAAGCTAAATACTTACCTGTAAAATAAATCCTAATATAGCTACAATATAAATTATAATTATATTATAGCTATTTTAGGATTAATATTTATTTTACAGGCAACTTTGTAATTATTTTAACCAGGTACAATAGCTATTAAATAGTTAAGAACTATTTAATAGTTACCTAGTTAAAATAATAACAAATTTACCTGTAAAATAAATCCTAACCTAAGATATAATTAAACCTAACACTACCCTATCAATAAAATAATTAAATAAACTACCTACAATTACCTACAATTAACCTAACACTACACTATCAATAAATTAATTAAACACAATTGCTACAAATAAATAAAATTAAATAAACTATCTAAAGTACAAAAAATAAAAAAGAACTAAGTTACAGAAAATAATAAAATATTTACAAACATAAGAAAAATATTACAACAATTTTAAACTAATTACACCTACTCTAAGCCCCCTAATAAAATAACAAAGCCCCCCAAAATAAAAAATTCCCTACCCTATTCTAAAATACAAATATTACAAGCTCTTTTACCTTACCAGCCCTGAACAGGGCCCTTTGCGGGGCATGCCCCAAGAATTTCAGCTCTTTTGCCTGTAAAAAAAAACATACAATACCCCCCCCCCAACATTACAACCCACCACCCACATACCCCTAATCTAACCCAAACCCCCCTTAAATAAACCTAACACTACCCCCCTGATGATCTTCCTACCTTGTCTTCACCATGCCAGGTTCACCGATCCGTCCTGGCTCCAAGATCTTCATCCAACCCAAGCGGGGGCTAGACATCCACTGAAGAAGTCCAGAAGAGGGTCCAAAGTCTTCCTCCTATCCGGCAAGAAGAGGACATCCGGACCGGCAAACATCTTCTCCAAGCGGCATCTTCTATCTTCTTCCATCCGATGACGACCGGCTCCATCTTGAAGACCTCCAGCGCGGATCCATCCTCTTCTTCCGACGACTAGACGACGAATGACGGTTCCTTTAAGGGACGTCATCCAAGATGGCGTCCCTCGAATTCCGATTGGCTGATAGGATTCTATCAGCCAATAGGAATTAAGGTAGGAATTTTCTGATTGGCTGATGGAATCAGCCAATCAGAATATAGTTCAATCCGATTGGCTGATCCAATCAGCCAATCAGATTGAGCTCGCATTCTATTGGCTGATCGGAACAGCCAATAGAATGCGAGCTCAATCTGATTGGCTGATTGGATCAGCCAATCGGATTGAACTATATTCTGATTGGCTGATTCCATCAGCCAATCAGAAAATTCCTACCTTAATTCCGATTGGCTGATAGAATCCTATCAGCCAATCGGAATTCGAGGGACGCCATCTTGGATGACGTCCCTTAAAGGAACCGTCATTCGTCGTCTAGTCGTCGGAAGAAGAGGATGGATCCGCGCTGGAGGTCTTCAAGATGGAGCCGGTCGTCATCGGATGGAAGAAGATAGAAGATGCCGCTTGGAGAAGATGTTTGCCGGTCCGGATGTCCTCTTCTTGCCGGATAGGAGGAAGACTTTGGACCCTCTTCTGGACTTCTTCAGTGGATGTCTAGCCCCCGCTTGGGTTGGATGAAGATCTTGGAGCCAGGACGGATCGGTGAACCTGGCATGGTGAAGACAAGGTAGGAAGATCATCAGGGGGGTAGTGTTAGGTTTATTTAAGGGGGGTTTGGGTTAGATTAGGGGTATGTGGGTGGTGGGTTGTAATGTTGGGGGGGGGGTATTGTATGTTTTTTTTTACAGGCAAAAGAGCTGAAATTCTTGGGGCATGCCCCGCAAAGGGCCCTGTTCAGGGCTGGTAAGGTAAAAGAGCTTGTAATATTTGTATTTTAGAATAGGGTAGGGAATTTTTTATTTTGGGGGGCTTTGTTATTTTATTAGGGGGCTTAGAGTAGGTGTAATTAGTTTAAAATTGTTGTAATATTTTTCTTATGTTTGTAAATATTTTATTATTTTCTGTAACTTAGTTCTTTTTTATTTTTTGTACTTTAGATAGTTTATTTAATTTTATTTATTTGTAGCAATTGTGTTTAATTAATTTATTGATAGTGTAGTGTTAGGTTAATTGTAGGTAATTGTAGGTAGTTTATTTAATTATTTTATTGATAGGGTAGTGTTAGGTTTAATTATATCTTAGGTTAGGATTTATTTTACAGGTAAATTTGTTATTATTTTAACTAGGTAACTATTAAATAGTTCTTAACTATTTAATAGCTATTGTACCTGGTTAAAATAATTACAAAGTTGCCTGTAAAATAAATATTAATCCTAAAATAGCTATAATATAATTATAATTTATATTGTAGCTATATTATGATGTATTTTACAGGTAAGTATTTAGCTTTAAATAGGAATTATTTATTTAATAAGAGTTAATTTATTTCGTTAGATAAAAATTATATTTAACTTAGGGGGGTGTTAGTGTTAGGGTTAGACTTAGCTTTAGGGGTTAATACATTTATTAGAATAGCGGTGAGCTCCGGTCGGCAGATTAGGGGTTAATAATTGAAGGTAGGTGTCGGCGATGTTAGGGAGGGCAGATTAGGGGTTAATACTATTTATGATAGGGTTAGTGAGGCGGATTAGGGGTTAATAACTTTATTATAGTAGCGCTCAGGTCCGCTCGGCAGATTAGGGGTTAATAAGTGTAGGTAGGTGTCGGCGACGTTGTGGGGGGCAGATTAGGGGTTAATAAATATAACAGGGGTCGGCGATGTTAGGGGTAGCAGATTAGGGGTACATAGGGATAACGTAGGTGGCGGCGATTTGCGGTCGGAAGATTAGGGGTTAATTATTTTAAGTAGCTTGCGGCGACGTTGTGGGGGGCAAGTTAGGGGTTAATAGATATAATACAGGGGTCGGCGGTGTTAGGGGCAGCAGATTAGGGGTACATAAGTATAACGTAGGTGGCGGTCGGCAGATTAGGGGTTAAAAATTTTAATCGAGTGGCGGCGATGTGGGGGGACCTCGGTTTAGGGGTACATAGGTAGTTTATGGGTGTTAGTGTACTTTAGGGTACAGTAGTTAAGAGCTTTATAAACCGGCGTTAGCCAGAAAGCTCTTAACTCCTGCTATTTTCAGGCGGCTGGAATCTTGTCGTTAGAGCTCTAACGCTCACTGCAGAAACGACTCTAAATACCGGCGTTAGGAAGATCCCATTGAAAAGATAGGCTACGCAAATGGCGTAGGGGGATCTGCGGTATGGAAAAGTCGCGGCTGTAAAGTGAGCGTTAGACCCTTTAATCACTGACTCCAAATACCAGCGGGCGCCCAAAACCAGCGTTAGGAGCCTCTAACGCTGGTTTTGACGGCTACCGCCGAACTCTAAATCTAGGCCTATGTGTGGTAAACAACGGCAATAAGCTGTCCCTGAGAAAAACAAAACAAATAACTACAAAGGAAATGAAAGAAATAATGGACAAAGAAGGAGAGGGAAGAACACAAAAACGCATGCAATCAAAAAGTACACAGACATCAGACCCAAATAAAACACAGAAAACCAGGGGGATAAAGACATGGATGTGCAACCATACATAAACATAAAGAAAACAATAAATCCACAACCAAGATGAGCCAAAGTACGTGGGGGAAGACAGTGTACACACAAATAGGGAAAAACAAAACCGACAAGAAACCCCAAATCACCCACAAGCAACAAACAGTAAAAACAGGGAACCAGACACACCAAAACCATGCATAACATGGAAACAAACGATAAGAACACAGGCAAAAACACAACAAACGAACGAACAAATACTGTAACAACACAAAACAAATGGACATAGGACTCTAATATCGAGACAATGGAGCACACACACTCTCATGAGAAAATGTTCAAATTAGAGGAAACAGTGCCAGTCTAACATGGAATTGAGTCCATGAGGGTATAACGTGTTCAGACGGTATGTCCATCTGGCTTCAGTTTAAAGGAGAACCTTATTCCTGTCACCTCCCCGTCTTAGTGGAGGGACATGATCAATCAGGACAAAGCGCAAATCGGTGGAATTTTGACCGGCTTCCAAGAAATGTCTTGCCACGGGTTGATCGCTCTTGTTGTTCTTGATAGCAGCCCTTATAGAGGATCTGTGATTAGCCATTCTCGTGCGGGCATCATCAGTTGTTTTGCCCACATAAAATTTGCTGCAGCTGAGTAAATAAACCACAAATGTCGTGGTACATGACAACCGGTGGCGAATGGTGTATTTCTTGTTTTTATGTGGGTGGCTAAATGTAGCCCCTGGAAGCATAGAACTGCACGTAGTGCATCCTAAACATTGGTAACAGCCCAACTTCTTGGGTTGTAACCAAGTCATGTCTTGGTAACAGTAAATTGGATCAGTCTTCATAATTAAGTCCCGTAGGTTGGTATTTC
Source organism: Bombina bombina (assembly GCF_027579735.1). Classification (NCBI taxonomy): domain Eukaryota; kingdom Metazoa; phylum Chordata; class Amphibia; order Anura; family Bombinatoridae; genus Bombina; species Bombina bombina. Next base: position 184,523,905 of record NC_069507.1, read on the forward strand.
TTTTATATCCAACACGGGGGGGGGGGGGCAATTAGACAGTGGTAGATTAGGATCCCCTTGAACGATATGCCAATGCTGGCGTAGACTTTTCCCAACCAATCGTGAATCTGGAGCATATTTGGTGGTAAAGGTCATACGTGGGTTATTCACCTCATCCGCTCTTTGTGGGGTTCTAGCATCCGTACACTTTTCTCTTGCCTGGTTGATGATTTTTGACTGGTACCCCCTGTCTCGGAATTTATTACTCATGGTCTCCAGTTGCTGAGCGTGTTTGTCAATATTGCTGTTAGCTCTGATAACCCTGGTAGGTTGTGCTTGTGGGATTGCTTGAAGTAAGGCTCCCGGATGGCAGCTAGTCGCATGCAGTAATGAGTTACGATCGGTTGGTTTTTGAAACATGGTGGTGCCCAGTTGTCCCCCGACCTTAAAAATTCTCAGGTCCAGGAAATCTATGGATTCAGGATGATAATTAATCTTAAACTTGACCGGGCACTCCAGTTGGTTAAGAGTCTCAAACCATGTGTTTAATTCTGCTTCAGATCCAGTCCATATTATGAAAAGGTCATCAATATACCTTCAATAGACTGCCACCTCCTTCTTGTGGTGAATAACCATCCTTGTGCACTCATACCACTCCATATACAGGTTGGCTAGCGATGGGGCCACGTTTGACCCCATCGCCGCGCCCGTAATCTGTTGGTAGAATGATTTCTCGAATCGAAAGTAGTTCAAAGTGAGGCTCATATCCAAAAGTTCCAAAAGGAAGTCCACGGAGGGACCAACTAGCGGGTATTTGTTCAATGTATCACAAACACAGGCTTTCCCATCCTCATGGGGTATAATAGTGTATAAACTTGTCACATCGGCAGTGACAAGTATCCAATCATCTTCAATCATTACTGATTTAAGAAGGTCAATGAGATGCCCAGAGTCTCTCAGGTAAGATGTCATTTGCCTCACACACGGTTGTAAAAAATGGTCAATATAGATGGCTAATTTTGACGTGCAGGAACCCCTAGCAGAAACGATTGGACGTCCCGGGGGTCATTCCAGATTCTTGTGAACCTTCGGGAGCGTGTACAGTATTGGATTGATTGAAGCCCTTCTCAATGGTTGTATTGATGGATTTTGAAAATATCCACGTAGGGTCATCACTTAGCTTCTTGTATGTGCTTGTATCTTGTAATTGGCACATGATCTCCTGTTTGTAGTCGCGGTAATTCTGAACCACAACAGCACCACCCTTGTCCGCAGTCCGTATAATGATATCCGGGTCATTGGCCAATGATCTGATAGCATCCCTTTCCGTGGAGGTAAGATTTTGCCGAAACCTAGTTGTAGTGCACTCATGTAGTTCCTGCGAGACCAACCGCATGTAGGTTTTAATGCTCGGATTAGAGCTGTGAGGATCAAATGAACTCTGCCGTCTGAATGGTGTCATAGTTGGTGTTTGGTCCGTGTCTCTAAAGTGGTCTTTCAATCTTAGCAATCTCTGAAATTTCTGACAGTCAATGTAGGTGTCAAACGGATCTACCTTCCATGTCGCTACAAAGTTAAGGCCCTTATTCAGCAAACTAATTTCAGGCTCTGTCAGGACCCGGTCACTGATGTTCAAGACCAGGTCTGAATTATCACCAATGGATTGGGTCACCTGGGAGGTAGAGGGGGTTTTGTCATACCAGCCGCTTCTCCGCGCATGTGGCCTCTTCCTCTTGGACGTTGTCCGGATCGAGTAGTGACCCAGTGAAAAACCTGTTGTTGATATTCGCCAGAGGAGTAGTTAGATGTCCCTTCACTGGCCTGTGGGTTCTCAGAATCCGACCGAGAGCTACTATCAACGGTCTGCAGTGATTTCTTAGTGTATTGCCGTTGGCGTCTCTGTCTCCTGGGCCCATAGTTTCTCCTCTGTTCGCCACCAGTGAGTCACCTATAGACCAACTTCTTCTTTTGATCTTCGCAGACGATGTTCAATTTTTGGTTCTTAAATTGAATGAGCTTGTCTTTATATTGTTTAAGTTGTAGGTTCAATTTGTCCATCCAAGGTTCAGAGGTATCAGTAATCATGGTATCCAATTTTTTCTCTTCAAAAACCTTTATTTCACCTTTGATCTTTTCCAATAATACTCTAACTTCATCTGTGACCAGTAGTATCAAGTCCAGACTACATTTATTTAGGATGGTGCACCACTTCCTGCAAAATTCAGGGTTGGTGCGCCCGATGGTTGGTAAATTCCTTATCCGAAAACCCCTAGGGATAAGTTTTCTCCTGTAGTAGTCGGATAAATAGAGGCCATGTAACTTTAAATCTGTTTCTTTTTTGCGGAGTTTTAGAAGAGCCAGGAACACAGAGTTGGCTGATTCTATGCTGATCATTTCATCTTCAGCAGAGAACAAAATCCTAGCTGCATCTCCTTCAGTGAAGGTAAAAAGTTTTTCTCAGGGACAGCTTATTGCTGTTGTTTACCACACATACGCCTAGATTTAGAGTTTGGCGTTAGCCGTCAAAACCAGCGTACAGGGCTTCTAACGCTTGTTTTTACCGCCTGCCGGTATTTAGATTTTACTTACCGACACTCAAAAATCTCCGAACGCACAAATCTCTACCGACAGCTCAGACCCAGGAGTTAACATCTACCGACAAAATAAACATCCACGAATCACAAAACAAATATTACACAAAGTACACTTACACTCATACAAACACTACACTATATTTATTTTTTAGATTTAATATTTTTTCATCAAAATGGAAAGGATCAAAGTTGCGAGATCTCGGGTGTTAGAAACAAAACAACACAAATCCATTTTGCCATTGACTTACATTGACAGACGGGAAAACACACTCATACAGGGAGTGCAGAATTATTAGGCAAATGAGTATTTTGACCACATCATCCTCTTTATGCATGTTGTCTTACTCCAAGCTGTATAGGCTCGAAAGCCTACTACCAATTAAGCATATTAGGTGATGTGCATCTCTGTAATGAGAAGGGGTGTGGTCTAATGACATCAACACCCTACATCAGGTGTGCATAATTATTAGGCAACTTCCTTTCCTTTGGTAAAATGGGTCAAAAGAAGGACTTGACAGGCTCAGAAAAGTCAAAAATAGTGAGATATCTTGCAGAGGGATGCAGCACTCTTAAAATTGCAAAGCTTCTGAAGCGTGATCATCGAACAATCAAGCGTTTCATTCAAAATAGTCAACAGGGTCACAAGAAGCGTGTGGAAAAACCAAGGCGCAAAATAACTGCCCATGAACTGAGAAAAGTCAAGCGTGCAGCTGCCAAGATGCCACTTGCCACCAGTTTGGCCATATTTCAGAGCTGCAACATCACTGGAGTGCCCAAAAGCACAAGGTGTGCAATACTCAGAGACATGGCCAAGGTAAGAAAGGCTGAAAGACGACCACCACTGAACAAGACACACAAGCTGAAACGTCAAGACTGGGCCAAGAAATATCTCAAGACTGATTTTTCTAAGGTTTTATGGACTGATGAAATGAGAGTGAGTCTTGATGGGCCAGATGGATGGGCCCGTGGCTGGATTGGTAAAGGGCAGAGAGCTCCAGTCCGACTCAGACGCCAGCAAGGTGGAGGTGGAGTACTGGTTTGGGCTGGTATCATCAAAGATGAGCTTGTGGGGCCTTTTCGGGTTGAGGATGGAGTCAAGCTCAACTCCCAGTCCTACTGACAGTTTCTGGAAGACACCTTCTTCAAGCAGTGGTACAGGAAGAAGTCTGCATCCTTCAAGAAAAACATGATTTTCATGCAGGACAATGCTCCATCACACGCGTCCAAGTACTCCACAACGTGGCTGGCGAGAAAGGGTATAAAAGAAGAAAATCTAATGACATGGCCTCCTTGTTCACCTGATCTGAACCCCATTGAGAACCTGTGGTCCATCATCAAATGTGAGATTTACAAGGAGGGAAAACAGTACACCTCTCTGAACAGTGTCTGGGAGGCTGTGGTTGCTGCTGCACGCAATGTTGATGGTGAACAGATCAAAACACTGACAGAATCCATGGATGGCAGGCTTTTGAGTGTCCTTGCAAAGAAAGGTGGCTATATTGGTCACTGATTTGTTTTTGTTTTGTTTTTGAATGTCAGAAATGTATATTTGTGAATGTTGAGATGTTATATTGGTTTCACTGGTAAAAATAAATAATTGAAATGGGTATATATTTGTTTTTTGTTAAGTTGCCTAATAATTATGCACAGTAATAGTCACCTGCACACACAGATATCCCCCTAAAATAGCTATAACTAAGAACAAACTAAAAACTACTTCCAAAACTATTCAGCTTTGATATTAATGTTTTTTTTGGGTTCATTGAGAACATGGTTGTTGTTCAATAATAAAATTAATCCTCAAAAATACAACTTGCCTAATAATTCTGCACTCCCTGTATAGCTTCATATAACTAATAATATTATCACAAACATACACTCATCGATGCATACAAACAATATACACCACATTACATACACAAACAAGTTATTTATTACAAAATGAACACGATTTAGCTACTTTTTAACACAAGACCATGACGTCACTCACTTTACGCTTAAAACCAGTCTTGGATTTTATTTACACACAAATTTTGAGCCTCCATTGACTTCTATGGGGAAGACGTGCTCGTGCACGCGACAGACAGATTTCCCTAACGCACGCAAAAAGCGTAGACAAAAAAAACTCCAAATACCAGCGCTAGAAATCGGAAAAAAAAACATGCTTTTCTGCGTTAGACACAGCTATGACAAATAGATCAAGAAATGCCTATTTCCCTATGATGGACTTATGGATTTTACTTATTGAATATTCACAACAGCATTAAATTGTTTGATACTTTTACATTACATCAACTACAAATCAAATCACTAGTAACAAACATTTACAACAATTACATCACATTTAAACGGACACAAAAATAATTAAAACATTTCAGGATTCACAAACAGTAGACAATGGGAAACACCTCTCATTTACCTTTATTATTGCATTTTATTTATTCAACTCATATGCTTGCAGCAACAGCATATCTACATAGGCTTAACACATTATCAGTCATGGATGCACATACATTACTTTTATCATTCACTCATACATGTGCATTCAAATGATGGGGGAAAAACACATTACATTCTCTCTAGGAATCACAAAACAGAACATATGGATTTTAATGTACTTTTAACATCATGATTCGATCACAATAAACCATTAGGAATTACGTACAATAAGAACATCATTACAACAGATTACAGCTGTCACTTTATGGGAAGGAACAACAATGCCAGACCGCTATATAGAAGTCAGCATATGTGGGACACAATCACAATATATACGTATATGTACATAACACGCATCACGCAACCACAAAGCACACATTTATATTTTATTCAGCACACAATAACAATGTAGTACAATACAACAACACAATGAGGATTTCAGAACTACATAGGCAGGTTAATAATATGATGACGTCATTAGAAGATTCAACCATACACATTACAGATTTACCACTCAATACTACAATACTACATATACGTAAACAACAGTTTGGAACATTATTATTAGGGCGATTTGAATGGGACAATTAATAAATATTGTCAGCTCGCAAATCACTTATATATATAATACTACAGATGACAGCCGGAAGTTCTTCAGTATTAGTGCGATTTTAATGGGACGCATACAATATTGACATCTCGGCAATCACTTATATATACAATACTACAGATGACAGCCGGAAGTTATTCAGTATTAGTGCGATTTTAATGGGACGCATACAATATTGACATCTCGGCAATCACTTATATATACAATACTACAGATGACAGCCGGAAATTATTCAGTATTAGTGCGATTTTAATGGAACACATACAATATTGACATCTCGGCAATCACTTATATATACAATACTACAGATGGCAGCCGGAAGTTATTCAGTATTAGTGCGATTTTAATGGGACGGGTACAATATTGACATCTCGGCAATCACTTATAAATACAATACTACAGATGACAGCCGGAAGTTATTCAGTATTAGTGCGATTTTAATGGGACGCATACAATATTGACATCTCAGCAATCACTTATATATACAGTAATATGCCATCATGGATAATTGTAATGGTAATTTTGTTTGCGATTAGGGAAACAGTTTGGACATCACATCACAGAAACCAATCAATATCATGAACAAGGATAGGTATGTGATGATGTGGTTTTCACACACTTATAACCCACACTCTGCAAACAATCTGCCTCCATGGACCCGGTCCCATAGAAGTAGATTATATACAGAGTGTGGTCCACAAGTGTATGAAAACCACATCATCACATACCTAACCATTACACATTAAATAAAAAATAATTAAACATGAAAACAAATACTTACTTCCTCTTCCTTCCCCTCTTCCCACGGGGCTGAGGCTCTGGGAGGGGCAACTGCCGCCTCCCACGAGTTCTCATTGGAGATGTTGTGGGAAGAGTGGAAGGAAGAGTACTGGGACGACCAAGGTGAGGAGGAGGAGATGGCCAAGGAGATGGCCCGGCAGGAGGAGATGGCCCGGCAGGAGAAGATGGCCCGGCAGGAGAAGATGGCCCGGCAGGAGAAGATGGCCCGGCAGGAGCAGATGGCCCGGCAGGAGCAGATGGACCGGCAGGAGCAGATGGCCCGGCAGGAGCAGATGGACCGGCAGGAGCAGATGGACCGGCAGGAGCAGATGGACCGGCAGGAGGCCCAGCAGATGGCGGCCCAGGAGCAGGAAGCCCAGCAGATGGCGGCCCAGGAGCAGGAGGCCCAGCAGATGGCGGCCCAGGAGCAGGAGGCCCAGCAGGAGGCAGACCAGCATGCACCTCCCGGAAGAAATTAAACATCTCTTGTTGGAGTCGAAAGGTTCTGTTTTGGCCTTCTTCTATTTGAGTAAGGAGGTGTATGATTTGGGTTTGGCCTTCAATGATTTGGTTTTGGCCTTCAATAATTCTATTTCTGCCTTCTATATTTTGGATCCGGGAGTTACGCATCTGGTCAATGTAGTCTAGTAGAACCCGCACCTCCGCTATTTCCTCTTGTTGTGCATGGCGGGGTGCCCGTGCACGGCGGCCTGCTGGTGCACGGCGGCCTGCTGGTGCTTGAGGGGCCTCTTCCTCTGCTTCCGCGGCCTCTTCCTCTGCTTCCGGGGCCTCTTCGTCAAGGGGGGCCTCTTCGTCAAGGGGGGCTTCTTCGTCAAGGGGGGCCTCTTCCCTCCGAGGTGGAGATTCATCCCCACCACTCTCATCCCGGGGAAAAGGAGGAGCCTGTAATTGCTGTGCTGCCTCCTCCCCAGACTCTGTATATTTGAAAAAGAAAGAAATGTATATATTAGCATATTTACAAATAAAGCTTTAAATTACTTAGCTTACGATACAATTACAAATGCAGCCTCATTAATCCACTTTGAAATCTAACAATCAATACGATTTCCGCATTTTCTAAACCGTGTTTGTGATATCTCTGGTCAATTTTAATGTTTTTGCGTTTGCTTTCAGTCTGTTTAAATGCACACCTAACCTATAGCCTAGATACTAATGTAACCGCAAAGTAATTGTGAATGCGTTTACGTAATAATGTGTTAAACAGCGTAATAGCATTAATCTTATCCTTAAAGGGACATGAAACCCAATGTTTTATCTTTCATGATTTAGAAAGAGCATACAATTATAAACAACTTTCTAATTTACTTTTCTTATCTAATTTGCTTAATTCTATGGATATTCTTTGCTGAAAAGCATATCTAGATATGCTTAGTAGCTGCTGATTGGTAGCTGCACATAGCTGCCTCCTGTGATTGGTTCACCGTGTGCATGGCTATTTCTTCATTAAAGTATATCTAAAGAATTAAGCAAATTAGGTAATATAAGTAAATTGGAATGTTGTTTAAAATTGTATTCTCTATCTTAATCATGAAAGGAAATGTTTGCGTATAGTGTCCCTTGAAATACATTCGTATGTTAATTTATTCTTAAATGAGCTTACCGTCAGATGAGAATGGCAGGTTCCCGGTATCGATTCCTCCGATACCGACTATATCCACCTCGGAGATGCTGGGACGCAACATTTCCTCCCATCGGCAGTACTCGACTACCAGTGCAGGGCCGCCACCGGTTCCTGCGGCATGTTGGGACTCCCGGGTTATCTTTTTTTTAAGATCCATCTTGCAGTCCCGGTAGCGATGTTTAATAGAGTCCATATCTCTATTCCGTCCACCCACTGCATTGACTGCATCCCTTATCTCCTGCCAGAGCTTCCTCTTCTCACTTGGGGTAGTCTTCTGATGCTGCAGCCTCCTATACCTGCCCATATAGGCTTCTACGAGGGCCTCCTTCTCCTCCATAGAAAACCTCGCCTCCCTAGTCGCCTTGGCCTTCCCCTGTGACGATGCCCTCTGTTTCCCGGACTGTGAAGCCCTACTCTGTCCGCCACTGGGCCCAGCCACTTGTTCATCTTGAACCAAGTGGCTGGGTCCACCCACCGCTTCCACCCCCGCTTCCTGCCCCCCTTCCTGCCCCCCTTCCTGCCCTGTTCCTCTCCCCCTCCCTCTCCTCCCCCCTCTACCTCTCCCCTGCCTGCCCTCCATCTCTTCCCTAAACTAAACCCCAACTAAGCAAACAAAAAGTGAGTGTGATCAAATGAAAGGGGGTCAAAATAAAGAACTAAAAAGACCAAAAAAGTGCTGAAAGTGTGAAAGGGATATAAATAAAAGAGGGTAAGGAGTATTTAAATAAACAAAATGAAGAAGAAGACTAAAAGGAGGATATGTAAACTAAATGTAACTAGGGGATGGGATGGGTATGGGGTATGGGATAAGAGTAAATGGGATGAAAGGGAATGGGGTATGGAGTGTAGTATGAGAGGGTATGGGGTATGGAGTGTATGTAGTGTTATTGATAAGTGTATGTATGTATTGAATGTGTTTGCGTGTAAATGTGTTAAATATGCAGAAAAAGCACTAGCACACTCAGCCAAACCAACTGTCGCTCACTAACTCACACTACCACTAACTCACACTAACACTAACTCTCAATAACTCACACTACCACTAACTCTCAATAACTCACACTACCACTAACTCTCAATAACTCACACTACCACTAACTCTCTAACTCACACTACCACTAACTCTCTAAATCACACTACCACTAACTCTCTAACTCACACTACCACTAACTCTCTAACTCACACTACCACTAAATCTCTAACTCACACTACCACTAACTCTCAATAACTCCCACTACCACTAACTCACTCACGATAACACTAACTGACTCTCTCACACTAATTCACTCACAATAATGCACAAAATCTCAAAGCTCCAATCTCCAAAAACCCACCATCAACACAGTCAAAGAAGCCATGCTTGTGTGGTGCTTATATACCCTGTGTAAATGTTTAATGATGTACCGGTTTGCGTTGTAAATTGTGTTCAGGTGTGCTTTATTATTAATTAGTATTTGTGCAATGTGTATTAGGTGTGTGAATTTGCGCATGCTCATTTGGAGTTAGTATTTGTGGAATGTGTAGAATGCGATGATGTCATAGTGCTCGTTTTCTATAACATTGTCCCATAGTATTATGTGTAAATGTTAATTTGCGATGGTGTGGTATTAGTGAAGTGTTGTATATGTATGTTTGTCCTAATATATAGTAATATTGAATGCGAGTATTTTGCTAGTGTATGATTGTGATTTTTTTTTTCTTGTTGTTATTTTCCGTATTTCCGCATCTTAAATGATATGCGTATTCCCTGTATTTTATTTTATTAAATTTCCCCCCGCTTCTGAATGTGTAATGCTTATGTGCTTTGTTTTGTGATTGTTGTTGTGACATTTGCGGTGTGTTATTGTTGTGCATTATGTGGTATACGTCATATGACCGAGCTGTGCGTATTTCTCGCGAGATCGAGTGTTAGATGAAAAAGCATGTTTGTTTGTTTTTCCATTGATCTCTATGGGAGACTGTCTAACCCGGGCGGGATTCCGCGTGTGAAATACACATGTTAGGAGTATCGTTAGAAGGTTGTTTATAAACTCTAAATACCCGCGTTAAAAAACTCAGTGCGTTAGACATAAACCACGCGTAGCTAACGCACCCCATCTACCGCAAAACTCTAAATCTAGGCGATAGTCTTTATTTCTATTTTTCTGCCTCATGGTACACTTTCCCTCACATTGCTAACATTCATACACTCACTCATTTACACCCCTTGCACCTCTTCATTCATGTGCATCTTTTTTATTTATTTTTACTATTCACATTTTCATTGATCTTTATTGATCTTTATTGATCTTTTTATTTTCTATGTATGTTTCCCTCTGTATCCCCTATTTCTCTATCACTACTTGTTTACACTTTGTATGTGCATATCCTTAGTTTTATATTTCATGATTTCATGGTTGTATGGTGTGTCACTTTCTGTTCTATTTGATGCGTTTGCTTGTTCATCTTGACATGGGGCTGGCTCTGATTTGATGCTGTTTGGCTTTCCCTACACTGACAGCGCACGCCGGAACGAGTGGATCAGCTGTCATCTGTTTATAAAGCTGGTAGTAGGCGGTTACGTCACACGCACGCTTGATGCGACGTGCTCTCTCAGTGTGTTTACCGGGTGGCGGACCGGAGCTTGTGTATCTGTTGATGTGCTCCGATATAGGATTGCAATCCGTCCTCTTAAGAGCCTGGTATGTGCCCTATTGATTTACTCATGCTAATGTTGTTATGAATTGAGTGTAAGGAACACTGCAGGATACTTGCTTGTCCACCTCTGACAACGTTCCAAACTATGTGGAATTTATGCTGTGTGGTTTTCAGTTGCCGCTATTGATACATTTATGCACACATGTTTTTAAAGTCATTATGTTGTTCACATAAGTGTAATTTTGGGCACTTTATGATAATGTCCATGCACCCATCACAGCATTATTTGTAACACTGTTATTTTTGTTACCTCCACAGTGATTTGAGGATTGTATTACACTACACTGTATAGTATCATTATTTATGTAAAGTCACATGACTCTGAGCTGTTTACTATGGTTGCTATGACCACCTTTTGGCGTTTTTTTGCTCTAATTGGGGGTGGGGTTTGTGTTTTATTGGAGATTTGTGTGCTATATACGTTTGTTGGTCACTGTGTTTCACTGTCTGAGGAAGGGGATACGTTCCCTCGAAACGTTACATTAAATTACACGTTTGTTGAAAAGACCAGCGAGTGCATTCCATTGCTTACCACTATATATATATATATATATATATATATATATACTGTATATAAACTATAAAACTGTACTGAGAAGTATATAGGCAATGAAATACATGTGTCACTAAAAACCTTTTGAGTTTGAGGGTTTGTGCTTAAAGGAGGAGATCATGAGTAATTAGTAGTCTTTTTGCCCTCATATTTAATTCTGTGTGACACTCTCAGATTAGGATGTGGCCCTCCAGGGAGTTCTGACACCCTATTTGTATTTGTATTCAGAACCCACACATCCCTGTGTTAAAGAGACTTTGTACTAAAAAATTGTCTACAATATATATTATAGAGCAGCGTTTACACTTGAGGTTTTTTTCCTTCAAATTTTTTAAAGGGATATGAAACCCAAAATGTTTATTTTGTGATTCAGATAGTGTATAAAATTATAAAAAAAAATTCTCATTGTATTCTTTGTTTAAGGGATGCCTAAGTAGATAGCGTGCAAATTGCTGTAGCAGTAGCTATTCTACGAAAAAAAATAATAATCGTGGGTGGTGGGAGGGATCACGCAGCCACTACACTATGAAAAAAGGCTTGCGGGTGGGACGGAGGGATATCTGCAACACTATGGAAAAAATTGTAAACATAACATTTAGGGGGAAAGTGGGTAGGAATTGTGAGGGTGAGGGAGGTGTCTGGAACTCATTATGCAGGAATGGAAAACCAAAACAAAGAAAGTATTTTCTTGAACAAACTTTACTGAAGAAATATAATGCAGAAGCAGGTAAATCAAATTGACGTCAATATTGAACCAGATAAAGATAAAATAAAGTCTTTACAATGAAAACACAAGTCTCTCAGCAAGCACAGAACCCAGCGGGTACTGTTGGTGAGGTATTTTGTAAAATGTCCAGGAACAAGAGAGCATACATAGGTATCACAGCAAATGCTTTTTGATCTCAGAAGTAAAAATAAGCATACCCAAGCATCAAAGCAGAGGTCTTTGGTTTCAGCAGTAGGATAAGCATACCCAATTATCACAGCAGAGGTCTTTGGTCTCAGCAGTAGGATAAGCATACCCAATTATCACAGCAGAGGTCTTTGGTCTCAGCAGTAGGATAAGCAAACCCAATTATCACAGCAGAGTTCTTTGGTCTCAGCAGTAGGATAAGCATACACAAGTATCACAGCAGAGGTCTTTGGTCTCAGCAGTAGGATAAGCATACACAAGTATCACAGCAGAGGTCTTTAGTCTCAGCAGTAGGATAAGCTTACAGAAGTATCACAGCAGAGGTCTTTGGTCTCAGCAGTAGGATAAGCATACACAAGTATCACAGCAGAGGTCTTTGGTCTCAGCAGTAGGATAAGCATACACAAGTAGGGACCTTCAGATAAGGAGCAGGAAGCAGGTAACAAGGTCCTTCTTAGGCAATTACTCAGTAAAGAGTGATGTACTGAGTAGCCTTATATAGAGACTCCCACACCTGTGCCTTCCAGGTGGGAGTCCTAACAATTAGAGGCTGGCCCTTTAAATCTAGGCAGCGTGCGGCGACGCACGCCTAGAGGGCTGCAGCCGCAGCTATCAATCAGACTGGTCTCAGCGTCTCTGCACGTGGGACACCAAGACGGACTGCCGGGGGCCCTGCATTCACTGCGGCAAGCGGCCAGTACCAGGGTAAGGACCCTGACATTGCCAGGGGAGAGGGAAGGTCAGTTCCCTATACAATACAGCAATAAAACGAAACTAAGGATTGGGGGAAGGTGAAGAGATTGGGCAGTGTTCACTAAACTACAGAAAAAACACTAGTGGGGAGGGATTCCTACACTACAGAAAATGGGTATAATTAAAATATGTTAAAAAAAATCTGCCCCAACTATATATTTGCAGATGTCCCACCCTGGGATTGAACCTAAGACTTCAGCTTCTTGAGCTATTGCTTTTTCTATGCCCTATCCTTGCACTTGGACTGCAGCTTGTTTCCTTGCCTATATATATATATGTACACACACATATATATATATATATATATATATATATATATATATATATATATATATATATATATATATATATATAATACAACACACATAAAGTCAAGTACTCACAAGCTCTCAGCTAGGATTAAAAAGCAAAACCGGAAGAGTTTGTTACCGCATTTGGCCAAATGGGACAAGCCCAGGTACCACGTCAAGGTCTCTTCCACATACCTGGATACCTAATACAGCCACACAACTGTAGCCATGCACACAAATGCAAGCTAATAATCAAACAAACTGGGAACAAGTCAGGGTTCACAGACTTATGTAATCACCCTGGGCATAAGCAAAATCGATATATGTACATTTTATAATCATAAAAAATTATAATTATAATATATATATATATATATATATATTTCTACCCAATAATTAAATGTGCTCTATCCCTTCCACACCGTAGGGATAATGATTTAATTATTTTTTTAAGTAAACCTGTTTGGATAATTTTAAATATATAATTTTTAATATATAATGTTTTAAGCTTTTATATGTATATTGATACATTTATATGAGTGCAAGAATCCCAGGCACGTATGCATTTACAAGCAACCAATAACATGTGTGATTACAATTTGTCCATAGCCTATTTAAAGAGGCAAAAAAGATTGGAGACTTGAGCTTGAGAAAGGAGGGTAACCTCAGAAATGCGTTGCTCAAAGTACCTAAGAACTTTGCAGAGAGCACCTGTAGGAGCAGGTGTAGGAAGGGGAGCTGTGATGGTCTGTCAAGACATGCGGTATACGTTGTGAGATACACACTAACAGCTGGTCACCTGTGTACACCATATTGTCAATTACTTTACCGCTTGTAACGGGACTTTCCCTTGTCTCCATACTTCTAGACAACGCTTGATCTGGGAGTACTTGGACTTCTGTTCTTGGAGACCTTTTCAACTATTCAGCTCTAAATGAGATAATTATATATGTGTTTTTTAATATGATGTTTTTTATGTATTGTATTATATGAAATGTTTTGTGTATTATGTGAAATGGGATGTTTTTAAATGTTTTATTTTGGTTTTTGAATATATGGATTAATTTAATTTAAACTAATATCAGCTTTTAGTTTGTAAACATTATTTTTTAGGGTATACTTTTGATATTGTACTTTGAAAAGCTTATTTAGATATACTGGGCAGCAGGTTCCTGATAGGAGGATTGTGCCACCTCCAATCTGTGAACTGGTGCTCCCTTGTGTGTTGTTTAAATAGCTGTGTTTGATCTTTTCTCTGGATCTTTTTGAAGGGGAGCACAGTATTCCATATTTGCGCAGGTACCCTTGCCTTTTTTTTGTTTATTCATATTGTACTTAAAGGGACAGTCTAGTCCAAAATAAACTTTCATGATTCAGATAGAGAATGTTATTTTAAACAATTTTTCAATTTACTTTTATCACCAATTTTGCTTTGTTCTTTGGTATTCTTAGTTAAAAGCTTAACCTAGGAGGTTCATATGCTAATTTCTAATCCCTTGAAGGCCGCCTCTTCTATCAGGGCATTTTGACAGTTTTCACCACTAGAGGGTGTTAGTTCATGTGTGTCATATAGATTACACTGTGCTCACGCACGTGGAGTTCCGGTGAGCCAGCTCTAATTGGCTAAAATGGATGTCTGTCAAAAGAACTGAAATAAGGGGGCAGTTTGAAGAGGCTTAGATAAAAGGTAATCACAGAGGTAAAAAGTGTATTTATATAACTGTGTTGGTTGTGCAAAACTAGGGAATGGGTAGCAAAGGGATTATCTATCTTTTTAAACAATAACAATTCTGGTGTAGACTGTCCCTTTAAAGCCCTGTCTCTCCACCAGATACTGAGGCAGACGTGACAGTATGAATGGCCCATGAACTCAGAGGAGACAGCGAAGGCTGTAACCCTGCAGGGGCAAATGCTTGGAGCCCACTTTGCTCAACTACAAGCATTGAATGATAAATTTGATCATATCACTGCTATGCTGTCCTCTTTATGTAACCAGGGAGCCACTTTAGCAAATACACCACCATCTACTTCCCCTTCTGTGGTTGCTATAACCTCCAGTTCAGATTTACCTACTATTCCCAAGATTCTTTTGCCTGAGAAATTTGATGGGTCTGCGTAGGGTTGTTGAAGCTTCTTAAATCAATGTAGACTGTACTTTCGTAACAACCCAGCAATGTTCCAGTTTTCCCAAGCCAGAGCAACTTTCATCATCTCCATGTTAAAAGGCCAAGCAGTAGCCTGGGTATCCCCTTTAATGGAGAACAATGCTGATATTCAGGATAATGCAGAAGATTTCATCTCCACTTTTAGCTCTGTCTTTAATATTCCTGGTGGAGCAGCCACTGCTGAAGCTTCTCTTCCAGAATTCCACCAAGGTAATAGACCTGTCTCCCAATATGCCATAGAGTTTCGTATTCTTGCCTCTGAGACTGATCGGGGCTCTGGAGCTCTAAAGGCAGCTGTCCATAGAGGAATAACCGATAGAATTAAGGACGAGCTCATCTACAGAGAAATCCCAGAATTGATTGAAGATTTGATGCCTCTCTGTATAAGCTTGGACACAAAGCAAGCAAGAGTGGGGAAGAGGCTGTTGCACCTCTGTCAGGCATCCTGTATGCTTAGCAACACAATTCCGTTTTTTGCCTGCTGCTTCCTCTTTTCTACCCTTGGGTGTAGAGACTATGGATCTAGGATATATCTATCTGAAACTGAACGCCTTAAGAGATGCACTCATGGTCTTTGCTTTTATTATTGTTGCAAGGACCACCTACTCAGAGAATTCCCTTCCCATCCAGGAAGAGACAGAGCTTAGTGGAGTCAGGAGAAGCTCCACTAAGCTTGAAGTTTCTAAACAGTTCTTCCCAATGTATCATGGTACCTCTATTAATAACTGTAGATGTTATACAACATCATTTGGAAGCTTTGGTAGACTCTGGTGCTGCAGGGATTTTTCTTGACTGCAATTTCGCCGAACACCTGCAACTTTCTTCTCATACTAAGTCACAGTTATTTAAGGTAGCCACTATCGATGGTCATCCTTTTGGGATCTGGATTTTTCATTAAGAGGCCTTACATTTGACTTTCTAGAATCCCTGTTATATATATTATTAGGACTACCTTGGCTAACTCTGTATAATTCCCAGTTACATTGGCATTCTGGACAATGCTCCCAATGGGGTGATTCCAGTTTTAGTACCTGTTTGAAACCACCCTTCCTTACTAAACAGCATATACTTTCTGCTATCAACTCTACCTTGGATATCCCTGAACCCTATGGTGAATTCACAGATGTTTTTGAGGAAAAGGGGGCTGACAAAATGCCACCCCATTGGACTTACAATTGCAAGATTGACATGTACCCCAGGGCACCTATACCTAAGGATAGAACTTACCCTCTCTTTAAAAAAGAAACCAAAGCTATGTAAGAGTATATTAAAGAGAACCTGTCCAAGGGCTTTATTCGTCCATCCTCATCACCTGCTATTGCAAGTTTTTTTCTTGTTGAGAAGAAGGATAGAGAACTAAATAAGATTACAATCCAACAAAAATGTTACCCTCACCCCTTGATTCCAGAATTATTTGACTATATTCAAGGAGCCCGGATCTTTACTAAATTGGATCTTCGTGGAGCCTATAACCAGCTCCATATACATCAAGACTTGAGTAAAAGACAGCTTTTAACACCCAGGCTGGACATTATGAATATCTGGTTATGCCCTTCAGACTATTCAATGCCCTGGCTGTCTTTCAGACTCAGGTGAATAATATCTTCCGGGACCTTCTCGACAAATATGTGCTTGTCTATTAGGATGATATCTTGATCTTCTCTTCCTCCATAAATTACCACCACAAACAAGTCCTTTCTCGTTTACGCAACAACCACCTTTATGCTAAATTTTCCAAATGTGAGTTTGAAAGAAAAGAGATCTAATTTTTGGGCTATGTCGTATCTAAAGAAGAATTTGCCTTGTATCCCAATACATTACAGGTAATTGATGATTGGCCTCAGCCCACTACAGTCAGGGGAATCCATTGCTTTACTGGATTTGTGATTTACTATCAGAAGTTTATTAAGGACTTTTCAAGAATTATTGCCAGAATACTTTTCTCATACACAAAGGGATTAAGTGCAAAATTTGACCTGAACCTGCACTTAAAGGGACAGTCTAGACCAAATACTTATTCTTTATTACTTATTGTTACATACCAGACAAGCTTCTTGCAATGGGTCCCACTTCTATAAGCTTGTAAGAAGTACATGAAACTTTTAAATAATAATCGTTTGTTTGCAACTGAAAATGGCCACCAAGCTCCACCCACAGCTTTCTTCTTGTCCAGTTAGCTTTTTTCTTGTATGACAGTTTAGTAGTGCACGTTTATATTTTTCAGTTAGCTATTTCAAATTGCACTTGTGCAGTGTCTTTTTTTTCTCAGCCAGAAATGCAGGGGACATTTATTGCAGGCGGACCGGCAAAATTTCCTGCAAATAGTGATAGTTTTTGTGTCTTTCTGTTTGCTTTTTAATTGTGAAGTTTTTCTACTGCAAGTGATAATTAAAATATAAATAATCTTTATATTCTTGTGGTAAAAAAATGTATCTTATTCAGTTATTAATTTGTTATTGTTAATAAAGTCTAATAATGTTTAGCTCCTCATTACTTCATAATACAGTATATATATATATATATATATATATATATATATATATATATATTATACTAAAATACCATCAGATATATATAGAAATATGTATTTATGAATACAAAGAACATATTCTGCAATGTGAATAAAATTGAAATTTTAAATATTTATATTTTTATGTTGGGTTAGCACACTTCGGAATATGAGTTTGGGTTAGCGGTAGAGTGGGGTGTTAACTTTTTACTTTCAAATCATAATACTAGCGCAACCCGAAGCACACAAAAAGCTTACTTCTAGCGCAGTTAAAGAGAAACTGAACAATTTTTTTTTTCTTTCGTGATTCAGATAGAGCATAAAATTTTAAGCAACTTTCTAATTTACTCCTATTATCAATTTTTCTTTGCTCTCTTGCTATCTTTATTTGAAAAAGAATGTATCTAAGCTTTTTTTGGGTTCAGTACTCTGGACAGCACTTTTTTATTGTTGGATGAATTTATCCACCAATCAGCAAGAACAACCCAGGTTGTTCACCAAAAATGGGCCGGCATATAAACTTACATTCTTGCATTTCAATTAAGATACCAAGAGAACAAAGAAAAAATAATAATAGGAGTAAATTAGAAAGTTGCTTAAAATTGTATGCTCTATCTGAATCATGAAATAAAAAAATTGGGTTCTGGGTCCCTTTAACGCCCAAATGGGAGCGTTAAATATCGCTCCACATGTAATCTAACCCATAGTGTATAGTTGTGCCAGCTGTAGCAATTTGTGTGCTTGTAGATATCTGCAACATGAGCGGTGCTGCAGTGCTGTGGGCTAGTGACTACTGTCCATTGATATAATTTTGCTTCCTTTTCTTTTGTTACACATCATGATCACTCCTTTGACCTGTGTGAGGTCAATAGCTATATATACATACATACATACATACAGGGGTGGAAAAATATAACTATGGTTTACTAGTCAGGGGTTAAAAGCTACTAGTCCAAAGGGGAAAAGTAACTAGTCCACTTAATGTATAATATAGGAAAAAAGTAAAACTTCTAAGCTGTCTGCTGCAATTTCTAAGTTGTCCGGAACCACTTGACCACTGGAAATTTCAAGCCCTGTATATATACACTCAATGGTCACTTAGTGGTAAATAAGTATTCAAAAGTCACTCAGTAGTCACAGGTGGTTAATGAGTGGTAAAAGGGTCACTCAATGGTCAATCAGTGGTTACTGAGTAGTCACTGGTCACTCTGTGGTCACTCAATGGTAACTGGCCACTCAGTGGTCATTCAGTTATCACTGGTCATTAAGTAGTCATTCAATGGTCACAGGTCACTCAATTGTTCACTTAGTAGTAATGCATGAGGAAGGGTTGAGCTGGGCCCAAAATGTTGCTGTTGATTATTTGACCCATGATGGAATACTAATAAAGGTCTTTTTTACTTGAGGAGCTGGAGGACTTTGTTACCTTTCACTTAGTAGTAACTCAGTGGTCAATGATTACTCATTGATGGCCACTCTGGTTAATCAGTGGTCAAAGGTCAATATGTGGTCACTCAATTTTTTATGTCATTCAATATTTACAGATCACTCAGAGTCATGCATTTGTCACTCAGTGGTCATTGTTCATTCAGTGGTCACTCGTTATTCATTGGTCAAACACTGATCACAAGTTCCTCAGAGGTCAGATTATGGTCACTAAGGGATCAATAAATGCTCCCTGGTCACTCCCCAGTCCCTCTATAGTACAATAGTTATTCCATGGTTAACAATCACAAAATATGACAAAAAAAAAGTGGTTGTCGCATTAATACAAAGTAACAATCAGAAGTGTATGTCCATCAAAAATCTGACCTCTCCAGATATCTGGGTCACAACATAGACCATATCTTTAAAATTAGGTCACCTACTCTCTCAGCTTTTCCCAGTAAATTGAAACATAACTTGGTAAATGTTCCGGTATCATCCCTACTATTACATCAATCTACCTTATGTCATGATCACTGCTTACCAGTTACAATCATGCTTTTACAAAACTACAAAGTGCCGCTAATAAATATTTGGTAGAATTACTCAGGGCCAGCCCCCGCCATTGTGGGGCCCGAGGCAGGATGACTTCCCGGCCCACAACCACACCCCATCACCCACCCCCATTATACAACCAGGAGTCTGTAGACATCAGTATACATCTAAAACATTGGGGCTTGGTTAGGAGTCTGAAAATCATTACAATGTTATTTAAAATTAAGCAAAACTATACATTGTTACAAAAACAATGGGCTATATACATAGATCATCTACAAAAACATATATGCAAAGAAGAATCTAGTTTACATTGTCCCTTTGAGGTAATGCACCACATTTTATTTTAAAAAAAATAATACAAATCCACAAATGTAGAGCACGATAACATTGTAAATATTACAATATACCAATTGTACAATTGAAACACCAATATCTGTGTATAATGAAGAATTATGCTGACAATTAGGGCCTTTTTTTATCATACCAAGGACATTACAGTGACACAAACCTCAAGTTTCAACCCAAATAGGCAGTCATACATACTATGATAGAGAGGCAATGAGGATTTTTTTTTTATCAAAAAGATGTAACGATACAAATACAGCTTATACAATTAATATACTTCTAGGCCTTTTAAATACTTATGTTACATGACAAACTTCAGTATGATGTTCCATTTTAATTGAACCTTAATTAGCACAAGGGACTACTCTTGGAAAATAAAATAGATAAAGATAATGGTTTGAAGACAACCTGACATTCAAAATGTAGGAGTAGGAGGCCATGAATCTAGGAGCCAGATATTTTTGGCAAATTTTAAAGTTGTATTATACTGTATATAAGAAACCAAAATGCATTATCAATACAGGAACAAGACAATGGGGAAAAAGACGATAAATACTGGACTAATTATTTAGAGTGTTCCTGCTAACATGCAATTGTTTAAGATACAGATAGAGGAAAAAGTGAATTTACCTCAAATTATGCACCATCCTTATGAAGCATCATACTTTGTGCAAGCAAAATGTGTAAAACAGATTTTTTTTTTTCTGATTTTTTTTTATTCACAGCTTAAAAAAAAAAAAAAAAAATTCCACAATGTTGGTGTTCTTCGGTCATTCTGCATAATGCAAGATTTTATAATAAATTAGCATTTATCTAATTAGTACTACTAGCTAGGTCACATACAGCCCACTCCTCCCCCTCTCAGATCCCTTCTTGCTCACAAAACCTTCTAACCTTTTGAACCCCCCTCACAACCAGACAGCTCCTGTTAGCTACCTTCCACAATCCCATTCTCACCCTCATAGCCCCCCTCTCCCTCACACACAGCCCCCTCCTCACTCTCAGACCCCCTTGCCCTCACACACAACTTCCTATTCACTCTCTCAGACCCCCTCTCCCTCACACACAGCCCCCTCCTCACTCTCTCGGACCCCCTCTCCCTCACACACAGTCCCCTCCTCACTCTCTCAGATCCCCTCTCCATCACACACAGACCCCTCCTCACTCTCTCAGACTCCCTCTCCCTCACACACAGCCTCCTCCTCACTCTCTCAGACCCCCTCTCTCCCTCACGTCACACACAGCCCCCTATCCAGTTCTATTTCCTAAGAAAGTAATTAATTTCCCTGAAAAACAAAGCAATACATTACATATTAAACAGTTTTGCTTTGCTTTTCTTGGATTAATTTCGTTCTTAGGAAACAGGACTGTCCTATCTGAATGGATTTTTTTTAATATAAACTCAAAAACATCTCTGGGATTGGGAATTATATGACACTATATATAATATATTGCATCAATTTGCATGCAATTTTGCTAATCTTATCTAGCGTCATGCTGGTGCAGCCTTCTGGAATAATTTAATTAAATGGTACGTAATTCACTATGCTTGCACACAAAAACAGTATTACTCTCTCTACTCCTCGTCAATTCCCCCCCCCAATGAAACTACCTGTAATAATGTCCTCATCTTATGTAGGCTGCATGGAGGCAGCACAGCACTCAAAAACAAACAACAATTTAATTATATCTTAAAGGGTCAGTAAACCTTAAAAATAATGTTATATAATTCTGCACATAGTGCAGAATTATATAACATTACATTAGCCAAACTTTGTAAATCATAATATTCCTTTTCTATTTTGTAAAAATACCGCTGTTTTACAGACCCGCTCTCTGTACTCTGCTGAGCGGGTCTGTTGTTTTTACTGAGCGCATCGGGCCAGCTGTATAGTCACAGCCCGGCCCGACCGCGCCATTAGACACAGTGCAGCTCGCTCCTGCTCTGTCTGACAGCGGGAGCGAGCTGCACTGTGTCTAATGGCGCGGTCGGGCCGGGCTGTGACTATACAGCTGGCCCGATGCGCTCAGTAAAAACAACAGACCCGCTCAGCAGAGTACAGAGAGCGGGTCTGTAAAACAGCGGTATTTTTACAAAATAGAAAGGGAATATTATGATTTTCGAAGTTTGGCTAATATAATGTTATATAATTCTGCACTATGTGCAGAATTATATAACATTATTTTTAAGGTTTACTGTCCCTTTAAGTTCTGTTACTTGTCATCCAAAACAAACACAAATCGCCGAACCCCCACACTTGGCACTAGCACTACACTGCAGGTGCTTGGCTCTCCACGGCTTTTACACCTATCTTACTCCTCACCGTGCATCTGACCCTTCACCATCAGCAGTCACCACCCTCTTATTCATGCAACATGCAAAGAGCTGATTAATTGGAGAATTATAGTATAATCCTCCAATCAATCAGATTGTTGCATGCATAACTGCCTCCTGAAGTTATCGGGCCATAAAAATTTCTAAATATTTTTCTTTTAAATGGTAGTATGCCAAAAAAATGAAAAAGCATTTAACAAATACAGTTAGCACTACTGCAGCAAGATTCTCCTAAATGCAGAGCCTCACTTGCATTGCCTTAAGCAGGCCCTGGAATATAAAGCAGACTAGTTAGGAAGGAGTATATAACACATAATATAATTATAATTGGCATCCATCTTTAATCTTATAAACATTACAATCTTATATTAACTACCTGGTGGTCATACTATATCCACCAACTTAATTTAAAGATGTAAACTGATATAAATTATATATCTGCTCACTCTTTATTGTACTTGAGAAGACAGAATGAATAGATAGCAGAAATAGAAGCATACACGTTATTTGATCACATATTTAGTTTTGTGATCTGAATATCCTCAAATTGTGATATGAAACACCAAAATAAAAAATGTTTGGAGAGAATCTGCAAGCTACATAGGAGGAGACATATCTAACAGCAAATTTCTGTATCTTATGATTTTAATACTTTTCTAACAAAGTCAGGGATTGACAGTCATTTTTCATATATACTATGATTTCTCACATACTGTGACAGCTGAACTCTTCAACATATTTAGACAATATCACCAGCATAGTGTTAAAATGTGTAAATCTTGTACCTGAGCGTTCAGTGCTGCACTAGTAAGAAAATATGGTATAAATGTCATGCACATTCATGATAACTGAGTTTTTCTCAATATTGTATGAATCAAATTATTAAAAACTCAATCTATCATTAATCTCCTATGGTCATTTAATGCACCACTAAACATTATAGCATAATTAAAAAATTAAGATGAAGACAGATGCTGACATAAATGATATACCTGTTTACTCTTTATTTTACTTGAGGAGACTTAGAATGACTATAAATAGATATAACAAAATTTAAATATGCAAATCAAAACTACCTAGAAATGCTTTGTAAGTAAAAACAGGCTTTACTAAACAGACTCTTTTGGAGTTATTTGATAGTATTTTCAAATTTGGGCACTTAATTGTCCTCAATAAATGTTCTGGGTGATATGAATCACTAAAATAGAAAAACAATTTTTTTTTAAGTCTCCTCAAGTAGAAGAAAGAGTGAGCAGATATATAAGTAATATCAACTTCTTTAAAGTTATTCAGTCTCTGCTATTTTATTTGATTGAATGGTCAATAATGTTAAAGACAGATAATAATTCTTATAGACCTAAAAAGGAAAAAAAAGTAACTGGATCAAGTAGAGATATATTTGGTTTATCATTTTACTAATCTGTAGTAGAAGTTATAAACCAATATATAGTTGCATCATGATATTCTGTAATTTACATGCTGTTATGTATGTGTTCAATTATCCAGCTGTCTAAGCATTTGAGATAGATTTGCATATAAGCAAAATATACTTTAATAGCAGAAAGTGAAACACAAAAATGTCCTGCCAAATATTGGTCTTACCTCCTTAAATATATAAAAAAAAAATGTCTTTAGAGCTATTTGATATTTTTACATTTTGGGAGCAAGTAACACTTAGTAAATGTTCTTGGTGTAAATCATTAAAAACACAATAATATTATAGAGATTCTAAAGGAGTAGACTAATATTTAGCAGCTACAATTTTTTTTTTTTTTTAGAGCGAATCTAAAATGGGAGACAATTATATAGTACTAAGTTTTTCTGGTTTTTACTTTAAATTATACTGCAATATAAAATGTTCCTCATATACCTGTTTACTCTTTATTTTACTTGAGGAGACTTAAAATGACTAAATATGAGAAATGCTTTGCAAGTAAAAATAGGCTTTACTAAACAAACTCTTTTGGAGTTATTTGATAGTATTTTCAAATTTGGGCACTTTTTATTGTCCTCAATAATTGTTCTGGGTGATATGATTCACTAAAACAGAAAAACACATTTTTTTAAGTCTCCTCAAGTAGAATAAAGAGTGAGCAGATATATAAGTAATATCAAGCTTTCTAAAGTTGTTCAGTCTGTACACTGATTGAATGTTAAATGTTAGAGAAGAATTCTGATAGATCTGAAAAGAAAAATATGATCAAGTAGTAAAATAATATCTGGTATAGCTTATTCTCTAGCTAATCTCCAGTTGAAATTAAAAACCAATATATAGTTATATCATGAAATTCTGTAATTTACATGCTATTTGAAGTAGCTATATATTAGGTTTTAGCTTCAATTTCAGATTAGCAAGAAGATGAGCTATTAATATAAAATATTATTTCACAACATGATTAATTGTTTATTTTTCTGTATTGAGCTACTGTATCAGAAGTTCAAACTAATTAACCACCCTTCTCTTTACCCCATTATATTAACTCAAACTGAATAAATAGCAGAGTGCAGTTGATATTACTTATATATCTGCTCACTCTTTATTCTACTTGTGGAGACTTTTAGAAAGAATAGATTGCACAAACATTAGCATAATTTGAAATATGCAAATTAAAACTACACATACATGATTTGCATGTAAAAACAAAATTTGACAGCTGAATGGTTAAATATTTATAGAAAAATTAGTTTGCCATTTGCAATAATTTAAAGGGACAGTCTACCATAGAATTGTTATTGTTTTAAAAGATATATAATGCCTTTATTACCCATTCCCCAGTTTTGCATAACCAACACAGTTATATTAAAGTGAAGGTCAATTTTTCTTATTCACAAGACTTAATGTCTAAACTAATGGTAAAATTATTGCAGTCGCTTATTTTATATGTCTAAAAAAATATTCCTTTACATATAAACAGTATTTATATTATACCTCCGTTTTCCCTATACGCTCCGCCCTATCAACACTTCCTTATTCTTATCGGATGACGTAGCTTTGTTGGTTAGAAGTGGACTACGCTCGTGCACCCGTGATAGATTTGAACTGCGCATGCGTATCCTCAGATCGATGGCGCATGCGTTCCAGTAAGTGCCGTAACTATGCTGGATCTGCCATATATATATTAGCGATGTCTATTATATAAAATGTGCAACTTTAATATTTAAACACCTTTCTATTGTAGAAAAAAACAGTTCTATCGATTTTCAAAACTGTTATAATATGGTGCTGGATCGTGCAAATATTCTTGACCGCGGTAGCTTTTTAGCAAAGAAGGAATATTAGAATTAAAAAAATTATACCCAGATTCTTGAATAATAGTTTAAAGCAATTGTAATATACATTAATAAGTATGTGAGATGCGCTGCGCTGTCATAATTGCCTGTTATTATTTTTTGAAGCGGTTTTGCTATACTCCAAGAGAGAGCGATGCTGTCGAATCAATGTAACTATGGATAGGAGAACTGACAACTCATGCGCGTTACATGAACGAGCATGCCGATGATGATGCGCTGTTTGTATAAACGCATGCGCATAGGGTGGCGATGACGAAAGAGAAAAGGGGCTGGACGCCATGGGGTAAAATACCGATAGGAGCGAAAATATGTCAATCACTGAAGGCACTATGGCGGGCGGATTGTACAGCATAAACGGAGCGGGTCAAACAAGTAAAAAATAAAACTTATTATTGTCTTTTCATATATTTTGATGAATGAACATCATATTGATTTTTGCTGATAGATTGAAAAATGATATCCAGAACGCCAGACTTGACCTTCACTTTAATATACTTTTTACCTCTGTGATTACCGTGTATCTAGGAACCTTCTTCCAGCCCCCTGATCACATGACTGTGACTGTTTATTATCTATTGACTTAAAGGGACAGTATACTGTAAAATAGTTTTTCCCTTAATGTGTTTACAATTGCTTTTTTTACCAACTGCAGAGTAAAAAATTTATGAAAATTAGATTTTTAAGGCTTATTTGTGTATATTAAAGCTCTGATTTTGTGTTTTCAAGCCCAACCTAATAAAATGGGTTGAGCTTGTAGTTTTAATCAGATCTCATTACTGTATCACATTGTGTACATATACCTGCTTCTTTATCTTATATCTGTCCTTAAAACAATCACCAGTACTTTGAGAGAACAATGGAAAATCAACATTTTATTACCTTATCTCTGTTATATCCGACTGGGAGTGTAATTTCTTCTGCTGGCTGTGTTTACAAAGCTTATCTATAGCTGGTACGCGCGGCCACAAACGTTCAGAATAGGTGGGGATACCACATGCTAAATTAACAATTTCAAATTCCAATATAAGGGTAAAGGAGCTACTTGTAAACAATTTAATACACTCCAGCAGGTAAAGTGGATCATTGGGAACAAATTAAAGGGGAGAAAATTTTTGAGTAAACTGTCCCTTTAAATTTAGCATTGTTTTGTGCTAAATCTTAAATAACCCCCTGTGTCTGAACACAGTGTTATCTATATGGCCCACGTGTACTTTCTGTCTCTTTGTGTTGAAAAGAGATTTAAAAAGCATGTGATAAGAGGCAGCCCTCAAAGGCTTAGAAATTAGCATATGAGCCTACCTATGTTTAGTTTAAACTAAAAATACCAAGAGAAAAAAGCAAATTTGATGATAAAAGTAAATTGGAAAGTTGATTAAAATTAAAAGTCCTATCTGAATAAAGAAAGTTTAATTTATACTAGACTGTCCCTTTAAGATCTGTAATGCTCGTTAATTTTAAATCTTTGATAGTAGTGAGAAATACCAAACAATTGATAGTTCTACAAACAAGTCTTACACTGTTAAGATATACTAGCAAAAAAATGTCAATTGATTGAACTTAGGTTAAACTATTCTATCTATTCACCCTTTATTGTACTTGAGGAGACTTTTAGAATGAGTAGACAATATATATATTAGCAGACATTTGAATATGCAAATTAAAATGACCCATAAACACTTTGCATGTAAATACACTATCTTATACACTTTTAGAGCTATTCAAATGTTTGCCAGATTTGGGATAAGAATATCCTTAATAAATGTTCTCTGATATAAGTTACCAAGAGGAAAAAAAAAAAAATTCAGAGAGGACCTGCAAGCTACATAAGGGAGGACCAATATCTAATATAACATTTTTTCTCTTCATTGTTTCAAACTAATAGCTAGTGTAATTAAAGGGATCTTAAACACTTGTCATTAGGGTTTTGTGTTTTTGTTTTTATTCATAATGTTTTTAAAATGCAAATCCCTTTTTTTTTTTACATGACTTTCTGACAGCTCTGTGCAGACATGGGTGAAAGTGATGTTGACAAAACCGGAAGTCTACTTATTGCTGTGAGCATGCACACATATAGGAGATTACCTTGATGCAGCCTGGATAATAATGCATGTCACAATGTTATTATTGTTATTATTATTGCCAATAGTGGAAATAGACATCTTTTATTCTATTTGTGAATATATATTTATATATATGTATTTGCATTAACCCATTGGCTGCCAAAGAGGACTGCAACACATCTCCCAGGCTGCCAATGGGTTAACTACTTTAATGCCAGACACGCTGCCCTACAAACACCACATTCTTTGTAAACACTGGTTGAGTCTCACTGATCTAAACACCCATCTAAAGGTGTCGTTGAAGCTTTCTCTCCGCTGCACTTTTTCGTCCTGATAGGTGCGCCACCTCTGAAGCTTGGTAGGAGAATCCAAGGCATGCGCATCGCGCGCACTCAGTCACAGCCCCCTCACCTCCCGTACTGCCAGTAGAGTCCAGCGCGCTTGATTGACAAGCAAGATGTCGGTGCTGAGAGAGGCAGGAGGGGATGCAGCAACAGCAAAAGCATCAGCAGCAGCAGTCACCGGTCACCGGTTACTGCACGCTCCTGCAACAACCACCGGCAGCTACAAACACAGCACTCTGAGGGACAACACATGTCCACAACCCCAGTCACCAGTCATAGCATTGAATAATATAGGCATCTGGCAGCTCCAATATAATAAAAGCAAGCACCTTTTGAAATGCAATCTCCCTACACCAAGATGCCGCGCAGGTGTTGTAAACGGCTGCAATTGAAACAAATAAATCTATGAAGCTCGTTCACAAAGTTAATGAGAACGAGCTTCATAGAAGCGGCAAAGACTTTACTTTGTATGCGCATGCGCGGAAGTGAAGAAGGGAGTGCGCATTGAGTCCATATGTTATCGCATAGAACGTGCGTTACAACATGTCGGCCATCACCGCATTCAGTAGGTGGTGGTTTAGGGGTACTATTGAAAATAAAAAAATAAATTGTGCAGATGCTAGATAAAGACATAAAGAAAGAAATAATGTATAAAACAAAACAAAATAGATTAAAAAAAATTATAATTACATTAAAACAGATGGTGTTTAGGATCCCTTTAAGCAATGTTTGCTATTTTTTAAGCACATAGATTTAGTTTCAATATGATATTTAAAGCAGTATTTAATTTTAAACTGCCAATAATATGATATGAACTAAGAGCTTGTTGAATTCTTCTCAAAGAGTTCCATCCACCCTGCTCACACTGATCGTTACTTGCTAAACTATACAAATATTTCTTGATCGCAAGTCAGTACAAGTGTTGTTATAACATGTGACATGAACCATTTGTCGTGCTTACTTGCGATCAAGAAATATTTGTATAGTTTAGCAAGTAACGATCAGTGTAAGCAGGGTGGATCAACACCGTGGATGGAAATTTTAGAGACTATTTTAATAATAGTATGATAAGGGCAAGAGGAGTAGTGACAAATATAGCAAGACGTCAGAAAAAATAAGCATGCCCTGCTAAATGTAATCTGAGGGAGGAGATGGTAATGCAGCGTACAACACAATATGAGGGAGGAAGTATCCAATAAATGATTTTAAATATAGTATTATATAAATAAAGTAGGCAAAATATATAATACTATAAAAAAATATTTTTAAATTTATTTCAATAAAACATAGCGCAATGCAAATGAAGGGCTATGCAAAGCAGTGCTCAATGATCCTCATCCGGAACGATCGTTACACAACCTAAAGCATTAGGGACTGATTAGGCTGTTACACTCCAGTGGTTTAACTGCTCATATGCAAAATAATATATGCGTTCATGAGAAATTATTTACGAGTCGATCATAATTGGAGGTAATACACATAACCAAAGATAG